>NC_048550.1:12588630-12681991 GCF_902806685.2 Maniola hyperantus | reverse complement strand
TGAAACCAATATTAAAACAATAAAATATTTGTTTTAACTTCTAAAACAATAACTAAATTAATGAAACTGATCTACTAAAATAACAAGCATCTTTACAAGCAACTAATGTCTGTCTTAAGTCATTACTTATGAAAAGAATAGCTAAATTAATAAATCTAATTTGCAAAAAAAAAAAATCGATACTATCCATAATATTAAAATATGCGAAAGTATGTTTGCTTGTCTGTCTGTCTATCTGTCTGTTGTTAGTTTTCACGGTTATTCGTTAAACTGATTTTGTTGAAATTTGGTACAGAGATAGCTTGCAATTCGGGGAAGGGCATAGGTTACTTTTGATCCCGGGAAATTAAAGAGTTCTCAGTCCGTCTGTTATTAAGGGTCACTAATATTTTTGAATTAAAATACAATTACGCGTCATCTATTGTAAGTGATTGGAAAAAATGTGTGAAAGGAAAAAAAAATTGAATATGCATCAATTACTTGGTAAAATACTTTGACTTGAGTATGTAGTGTGTGTAAATGGTGAAGGTATAGCGAAGGCATTTTACTGCAATTTATTGTAGCATATATTGAATAATATGTGAATAACTATATTCAAATCATTATGCGTCAATCAATCTTATTAAATTTGCAATGCGGTAAATGACTGTGAACTTGTTTGAATCAGAACTGAGGAGGACAGATCTGTTGAAAGACGGATCTGAGAGATGATAGAAGGTGTGTACAGTGTATGAGTGATTGACCAGTGAGGATGCATGGTCAATACTTTGCAGGACAGAGCAGACCGGGAAATTTGAGGAACATGAGTTGAAGTACTGGAGAACTTACCATTTTTGAACTCGGCACTCGTAAACGCGAATGTGATTTTGTATTCACGAGCAATTACTTATAGACTTGGAACCGAGAAGGTTATTGCATGTATGTATTTTAAGCCCTACGCCGAGGTTTTGGGGAATAATAAACAAAGTTAAGTCAAGTCAAAGGATTTATTCAAAATAGGTAATAAAAACTCTTTTTGATAGTCAGTTGTTGGATTTGTAAGATATAGTGGTGATAATTATTACGCAAACTTAAAACTAAAGATACGAGGGTTTCAAATGCGCCTAGGTCTGAGAAGAGCCCACAACAATTTAGCCGGGTATTCTGTTTATTATCACCATTTTACAAAATTATTTAAACTTATTAGAACTTATCATTCCAAGCTTGTTTATCATTTAAATAATCCTTTATATTGTAATACGATTTTTCAATAGTTTCCGTTTTATGAAAATTTGAACTTGTTGAGAGACATCTCAATATGTTTTCCGGAAGCTTATTTAAAAACGTATAGATAGTTATTCCACTTGAATTATCGGTATGGCATCCCTAACTGTAGCTTTTAGAGATATATTTTTACACATAGATATTAATAGAGTTTATTTATGTATAAAGAATATCCATAAAGCGCGTCACATATGGCGATGATATTATAATTCAATGGATCGTCAAACACGGCGAAGATGATAAAATAATATATATTTTCTTTGTGACTTGTATGGTGAGCGATAATTATCTTAAGATATTATATAATATTCTTCCGTGTGTGACGCGCCTTAAATGTAAGTAACAGAGTTCATCTGATTTATGTTCATGAAGAAAATAGTAGAGAACTGAACATATAAATGTAACTCTTGAATAATTAATTTAAAGTCATAGGAGCAGTACAAAAGTTTAAAAATGTGCTAAGGAGAAGCAAAATTAATTTTACATATATAGGATATATTAAAAATACGGAAGTGTTACATTCTAAAACATATTTTAAAATGAATAATTTGTTTTTGTAAACGTGTAATTAATATATGCCCCTGGATTATATTGTCCTATGTTGATCTTGTTTTATATTGCTAAGGGTTCGCCAAAGTCCGCGAACTCAACGGAAGTAACTTAAACTAACGAATGACCTGCCTTTTTGTTATGACCATAAATAAATTTCATTATATAAGCTATTATTTTATAGTTCTAGATCAACATAGGTATTAATAGCCAGGCTTTATTTACGTACAAAGAATATTATAAGTACATCACACATGGCGAAGATGATAAAATAATATATTTTCTTTGTGACTTGTATGGTGAGCGATAATTATCTTAAGATATATTATATATATCTTCCGTGTGTGACGCGCCTTAAATGTAAGTAACAGAGTTCATCTGATTTATGTTCAATGAAGAAAATAGTAGAGAACTGATACAAATATAAATGTAACTCTTGAATAACTTAATTTAAAGTCATAGGAGCAGTACAAAAGTTTAAAAATGTGCTAAGGAGAAGCAAAATTAATTTTACATAATATAGGATAATATTAAAAATACGGAAGTGTTACATTCTAAAACATATTTTAAAACGAATAATTTGTTTTGTAAACGTGTAATTAAATTTATGCCCCTGGATTATAATATGTCCTATGTTGATACTTGTTTTATATTGCTAAGGAGTTCGCCAAAGTCCGCGAACTCAACGGAAGTAACTTAAACTAACGAATGACCTGCCTTTTTGTTATGACCATAAATAAATTTCATTATATAAGCTATTATTTCATAGTTCTAGATCAACATAGGTATTAATAGCCAGGCTTATTTACGTATAAAGAATATTTATAAAGTACATCACACATGGCGAAGATGATAAAATAATATATATTTCTTTGTGACTTGTATGGTGAGCGATAATTATCTTAAGATATATTATATAATATTCTTCCGTGTGTGACGCGCCTTAAATGTAAGTAACAGAGTTCATCTGATTTATGTTCAATGAAGAAAATAGTAGAGAACTGATACAAAATAAATGTAACTCTTGAATAACTTAATTTAAAGTCATAGGAGCAGTACAAAGTTTAAAAATGTGCTAAGGAGAAGCAAAATTAATTTTACATAATATAGGATAATATTAAAATACGGAAGTGTACATTCTAAAACATATTTTAAAACGAATAATTTGTTTTGTAAACGTGTAATTAATATTTATGCCCTGGATTATAATATGTCCTATGTTGTCTTGTTTTATATTGCTAAGGAGTTCGCCAAAGTCCGCGAACTCAACGGAAGTAACTTAAACTAACGAATGACCTGCCTTTTTGTTATGACCATAAATAAATTTCATTATATAAGCTATTATTTATAGTTCTAGATCACATAGGTATTAATAGCCAGGCTTTATTTACGTACAAAGTATTTATAAAGTACATCACACATGGCGAAGATGAAAATATATATTTTCTTTGTGACTTGTATGGTGAGCGATAATTATCTTAAGATATATTATATAATATTCTTCCGTGTGTGACGCGCTTTAAATGTAAGTAACAGAGTTCATCTGATTTATGTTCAATGAAGAAAATAGTAGAGAACTGATACAACTATAAATGTAACTCTTAAAACTTAATTTAAAGTCATAGGAGCAGTACAAAAGTTTAAAAATGTGCTAAGGAGAAGCAAAATTAATTTTACATAATAGGATAATATAAAAATACGGAAGTGTTACATTCTAAAACATATTTTAAAATGAATAATTTGTTTTTGTAAACGTGTAATTAATATTTATGCCCCTGGATTATAATATGTCCTATGTTGATTCTTGTTTTATATTGCTAAGGTGTTCGCCAAAGTCCGCGAACTCAACGGAAGTAACTTAAACTAACGAATGACCTGCCTTTTGTTATGACCATAAATAAATTTCATTATATAAGCTATTATTTCATAGTTCTAGATCAACATAGGTATTAATAGCCAGGCTGTATTTATGTCTAAAGAATATTTATAAAGTACGTCACACATGGCGAAGATGATAAAATAATATATATTTTCTTTATGATTTGTATGGTGAGCGATAATTATATTAAGATATATTTATATATATTCTTCGTGTGTGACGCGCCTTAAATGTAAGTACAGAGTTCATCTGATTTAGTTCAATGAAGAAAATAGAGAGAACTGATACAAATATAAATGTAACTCTTGAATAACTTAATTTAAAGTCATAGGAGCAGTACAAAAGTTTAAAAATGTGCTAAGGAGAAGCAAAATTAATTTACATAATATAGGATAATATTAAAAATACGGAAGTGTAACATTTAAAACATATTTTAAAACGAATAATTTGTTTGTAAACGTGTAATTAATATTCATGCCCCTGGATTATAATATGTCCTATGTTGATTCTTGTTTTATATTGCTAAGGAGTTCGCCAAAGTCCGCGAACTCAACGGAAGTAACTTAAACTAACGAATGACCTGCCTTTTTGTTATGACCATAAATAAATTTCATTATATAAGCTATTATTTCATAGTTCTAGATCAACATAGGTATTAATAGCCAGGCTGTATTTATGTCTAAAGAATATTTATAAAGTACGTCACACATGGCGAAGATGATAAAATAATATATTTTCTTTATGATTTGTATGGTGAGCGATAATTATCTTAAGATATATTTATATTATTCTTCGTGTGTGACGCGCCTTAAATGTAAGTACCAGAGTTCATCTGATTTAGTTCAATGAAGAAAATAGTAGAGAACTGATAAAATATAAATGTAACTCTTGAATAATTTAAAGTCATAGGAGCAGTACAAAAGTTTAAAAATGTGCTAAGGAGAAGCAAAATTAATTTTACATAATATAGGATAATATTAAAAATACGGAAGTGTAACTATTTAAAACATTTTAAAACGAATAATTTGTATGTGTAAACGTGTAATTAATATTCATGCCCCTGGATTATAATATGTCCTATGTTGATTCTTGTTTATATTGCTAAGGAGTTCGCCAAAGTCCGCGAATTCAACCGAAGTAACTTAAACTAACGAATGACCTGCCTTTTGTTATGACCATAAATAAATTTCTATATAAGCTATTATTTCATAGTTCTAGATCAACATAGGTATTAATAGCCAGGCTGTATTTATGTCTAAAGAATATTATAAAGTACGTCACACATGGCGAAGATGATAAAATAATATATTTTCTTATGATTTGTATGGTGAGCGATAATTATCTTAAGATATATTTATATTATATTCTTCGTGTGGACGCGCCTTAAATGTAAGTACCAGAGTTCATCTGATTTAAGTTCAATGAAGAAAATAGTAGAGAACTGATACAAAATATAAATGTAACTCTTGAATAACTTAATTTAAAGTCATAGGAGCAGTACAAAAGTTTAAAAATGTGCTAAGGAGAAGCAAAATTAATTTTACATAATATAGGATAATATTAAAAATACGGAAGTGTAACTATTTAAAACATATTTTAAAACGAATAATTTGTATGTGTAAACGTGTAATTAATATTCATGCCCCTGGATTATAATATGTCCTATGTTGATTCTTGTTTTATATTGCTAAGGAGTTCGCCAAAGTCCGCGAATTCAACCGAAGTAACTTAAACTAACAAATGACTTGCCTTTTTGTTATGACCATAAATAAATTTCATTATATAAGCTATTATTTCATAGTTCTAGATCAACATAGGTATTAATAGCCAGGCTGTATTTATGTCTAAAGAATATTTATAAAGTACGTCACACATGGCGAAGATGATAAAATATATATTTTCTTTATGATTTGTATGGTGAGCGATAATTTATTAAGATATATTTTATATTTATTTTCGTGTGTGACGCGCCTTAAATGTAAGTACCAGAGTTCATCTGATTTAAGTTCAATGAAGAAAATAGTAGAGAACTGATACAAATATAAATGTAACTCTTGAATAACTTAATTTAAAGTCATAGGAGCAGTACAAAAGTTTAAAAATGTGCTAAGGAGAAGCAAAATTAATTTTACATAATATAGGATAATATTAAAAATACGGAAGTGTAACTATTTAAAACATATTTTAAAACGAATTTGTATGTGTAAACGTGTAATTAATATTCATGCCCCCTGGATTATAATATGTCCTATGTTGTTTGTTTTTATTGCTAAGGAGTTCGCCAAAGTCCGCGAATTCAACCGAAGTAACTTAAACTAACGAATGACCTGCCTTTTTGTTATGACCATAAATAAATTTCATTATATAAGCTATTATTTCATAGTTCTAGATCAACATAGGTATTAATAGCCAGGCTGTATTTATGTCTAAAGAATATTTATAAAGTACGTCACACATGGCGAAGATGATAAAATAATATATATTTTCTTTATGATTTGTATGGTGAGCGATAATTATCTTAAGATATATTTTATATTATATTCTTCGTGTGTGACGCGCCTTAAATGTAAGTACCAGAGTTCATCTGATTTAAGTTCAATGAAGAAAATAGTAGAGAACTGATACAAAATATAAATGTAACTCTTGAATAACTTAATTTAAAGTCATAGGAGCAGTACAAAAGTTTAAAAATGTGCTAAGGAGAAGCAAAATTAATTTTACATAATATAGGATAATATTAAAAATACGGAAGTGTAACTATTTAAAACATATTTTAAAACGAATAATTTGTATGTGTAAACGTGTAATTAATATTCATGCCCCTGGATTAAATATGTCCTATGTTGATTGTTTTATATTGCTAAGGAGTTCGCCAAAGTCCGCGAATTCAACCGAAGTAACTTAAACTAACAAATGACTTGCCTTTTTGTTATGACCATAAATAAATTTCATTATATAAGCTATTATTTCATAGTTCTAGATCAACATAGGTATTAATAGCCAGGCTGTATTTATGTCTAAAGAATATTTATAAAGTACGTCACACATGGCGAAGATGATAAAATAATATATTTTCTTTATGATTTGTATGGTGAGCGATAATTATCTTAAGATATATTTTATATTATATTCTTCGTGTGCGACGCGCCTTAAATGTAAGTACCAGAGTTCATCTGATTTAAGTTCAATGAAGAAAATAGTAGAGAACTGATACAAAATATAAATGTAACTCTTGAATAACTTAATTTAAAGTCATAGGAGCAGTACAAAAGTTTAAAAATGTGCTAAGGAGAAGCAAAATTAATTTTACATAATATAGGATAATATTAAAAATACGGAAGTGTAACTATTAAAACATATTTTAAAACGAATAATTTGTATGTGTAAACGTGTAATTAATATTCATGCCCCTGGATTATAATATGTCCTATGTTGATTCTTGTTTTATATTGCTAAGGAGTTCGCCAAAGTCCGCGAATTCAACCGAAGTAACTTAAACTAACAAATGACTTGCCTTTTTGTTATGACCATAAATAAATTTCATTATATAAGCTATTATTTCATAGTTCTAGATCAACATAGGTATTAATAGCCAGGCTGTATTTATGTCTAAAGAATATTTATAAAGTACGTCACACATGGCGAAGATGATAAAATAATATATATTTTCTTTATGATTTGTATGGTGAGCGATAATTATATTAAGATATATTTTATATTATATTCTTCGTGTGTGACGCGCCTTAAATGTAAGTACCAGAGTTCATCTGATTTAAGTTCAAGAAAATAGTAGAGAACTGATACAAAATATAAATGTAACTCTTGAATAACTTAATTTAAAGTCATAGGAGCAGTACAAAAGTTTAAAAATGTGCTAAGGAGAAGCAAATTAATTTTACATAATATAGGATAATATTAAAAATACGGAAGTGTAACTATTTAAAACATATTTTAAAACGAATAATTTGTATGTGTAAACGTGTAATTAATATTCATGCCCCCTGGATTATAATATGTCCTATGTTGATTCTTGTTTTATATTGCTAAGGAGTTCGCCAAAGTCCGCGAATTCAATCGAAGTAACTTAAACTAACGAATGACCTGCCTTTTTGTTATGACCATAAATAAATTTCATTATATAAGCTATTATTTCATAGTTCTAGATCAACATAGGTATTAATAGCCAGGCTGTATTTATGTCTAAAGAATATTTATAAAGTACGTCACACATGGCGAAGATGATAAAATAATATATATTTTCTTTATGATTTGTATGGTGAGCGATAATTATCTTAAGATATATTTTATATTATATTCTTCGTGTGTGACGCGCCTTAAATGTAAGTACCAGAGTTCATCTGATTTAAGTTCAATGAAGAAAATAGTAGAGAACTGATACAAAATATAAATGTAACTCTTGAATAACTTAATTTAAAGTCATAGGAGCAGTACAAAAGTTTAAAAATGTGCTAAGGAGAAGCAAAATTAATTTTACATAATATAGGATAATATTAAAAATACGGAAGTGTAACTATTTAAAACATATTTTAAAACGAATAATTTGTATGTGTAAACGTGTAATTAATATTCATGCCCCTGGATTATAATATGTCCTATGTTGATTCTTGTTTTATATTGCTAAGGAGTTCGCCAAAGTCCGCGAATTCAACCGAAGTAACTTAAACTAACGAATGACCTGCCTTTTTGTTATGACCATAAATAAATTTCATATAAGCTATTATTTCATAGTTCTAGATCAACATAGGTATTAATAGCTAGGCTGTATTTATGTCTAAAGAATTTTTATAAAGTACGTCACACATGGCGAAGATGATAAATAATATATATTTCTTTATGATTTGTATGGTGAGCGATAATTATCTTAAGATATATTATATTATATTCTTCGTGTGTGACGCGCCTTAAATGTAAGTACCAGAGTTCATCTGATTTAAGTTCAATAAAGAAAATAGTAGAGAACTGATACAAAATATAAATGTAACTCTTGCATAACTTAATTTAAAGTTATGGGAGCAGTACAAAAGTTAAAAAATGTGCTAAGGAGAAGCAAAATTAATTTTACATAATACAGGATAATATTAAAAATATGGAAGTTAAACATTTTAAAACATATTTTAACAATATTTTTTTTGTTTAGCAGGTTTTGTTAGTTTTTTTTTTTATTTTTTTTTTTTTTTTTTTTTTTTTTTTTTTTTTTTTTTTTTTTTTTTTTTTTATTATTTTTTTCTTTTTTTTAAATTATTTTTTTCTTTGTGAATATTTTTTTTAGAATTTGTGTAATTTTTTTAACCTGCTTTACATATATATATATATAATTTATATTTTAAAATTACTTCTTAATATTTTTTAACATAAAATTTTTATGATATTGCGTAAAATTTATCTTTAAAACATAACTTGAGTATTAAAAACTAAGCAAAATTATTGAGACCTTGTTTTTACAGTAACCATAATCTACATACATAAGTAATTTGTAACATACCAAAAGTGTTTTATTAAATTGTAGATTCTTATGCTAATAAAGTTTTTTCAAGTGACAAGCAGTCGCCTTGCTTTATACCTCACTCTATTTTCAGCGGATGTCCTAGCTGATCAAGTTGTATTCTTGCTGTACTATGCTCTTACATGTTTTTTAGCAGCCGGTTATATTTATGTGGTATTCCGTCTCTCTCTAGGATTTGCCAGAGGTAAGTGTTCTATTGAGTTAAAGGCCTTAGTAAAATCAATAAAGGCGATGTAGAGCGGTTGTTTATACTCCTGGACCTTCTTAACCAGTTGTTGCATTGTATGTAGATGATCATTCGTACTCGTCGTATATGTAGCCTTTACGAAATCTCGCCTGCTCGACCGGTTGTTGTGAATTTAAGGTAGGTGTTAAATGTGACAGTATAACTTTTGCAAAAATTTTGTATATATGTTGTTGGTCAGAGTTATTGGGCGATAATCGTTAACGTCATTGATATTTCCTTTTTTAAATAGTAATATAATTGTAGAGTTCAGTCGTTCGTTAGGGACAGTTTCTTGCTCTAGGATGTTATTAAAAAGATTTGTTAACACTCTACCTAGCTGATTAATGCCAATTTTTAACAACTCACATGGTAATCCTTCAGGGTCTCCTGATTTATTATTTTTTTAAGGTACTTTTAGCTTTCTTCACCTCTCTTGTAAGGATAGGAGGAACTTTACCAGAGTCTCCTAGTGATGGCATCAGGGCGATTTTCTGGTCTAGTGACATTCGGCTTTTATAGAGTTCAGAATAGAAGGCACTGGCTTCCCTAACTATATCCTTTCGGGCTCGTAGAGCCTTGTTGTTAGATTTGATTTTTTGTTTCAGGAAAGGGATCCACTTTTTTCCTGAACTAAGATGCCTTTCCAGTCGGGTTATTGAAGTGTTGGTTTTCGTAAATAGTTCTATTTTACTGTGTTATTTTCTTTTCATATCTTTTCTGATAAGTTTTTTGACGGCTGAGCTGCTCTGACCTATTTGTAATTGAATTAAGTAGAGCCTTTTCGTTTATTTTAAGAATAGTTTCTGGTGAAAAAGTAGATGTTTTAGTGCCAGAGAGAGATGTGTATGTAGGTTCCATCGTACTAAAGGGAGTCTACAACCAAGCGGTTGGTTTTGTTGGGTAGCACCAGTTGGGCCGACGCGACGGTCGTATCTTGAATTTTCTATATATAGTGTAGATTCCTAAATACTCCATTGGTGGGATTCAGATTTGCGTAGTAAAGTAAAGTAGAGCACTTTCATTTCCGAGGATGGTACCCGTGCTGCTATCAAGTGAAAGCGACGTGAGTAGTCAATGTTTGGGTTCGTGTCCAATGATTGGTGATCGATTGCTTCATACGAGTGAGAACCGCCATCTGTTTGAAATTGTGGTGACCGCTACATATTATATATATACAAAAGGAGTAAATAAATGTTTAAAATACAAGAGCAATATCACAATTTCACAAATTGTAATTACTATTATCAACATTTGTTCATTATTATGTACGTTAGGTTAATTAGTAATTTAACTTTAATATTATATAGAAAGGAACTTCAACTGAATGAGGATCTTATTGTCGGTTTTACAACGTATGGGTAACGATTTGGTAATTGGTTATAGAATAATTTTCACAATTTGAAAATATAAAACCGATAATTAGACTTTTTTCAAAATAATGGTACAAATAAACATTTTTTAAATACAATTTCATTTTAGTAACTAATACTTAGTCTCATACAATAATATATTCAAATTTGAATTGCTAAATTTAATAAATGTTATTTTGAATGAATTTTATACATAATAGAAGATATGTAATAGAAAACATCGTAATTACACTCAAATTAAAATTTATTTGTACAATGTTATATTATAAAAAAAGTAAAATAATAGTTTGAAAAAATGACATCTATCGGCGGGATACATTTGATAGATGAATTTATTAAGGTAGTTAGCATTTAAATATGAAAGTTAGAAGCCAACTTGAAGGGAAATTCAGAAAATAGCAGTAAGATGTTTTTAGAACTATGAGATAATAGCTTATATAATGAAGTTTATTTATGTTCATAGCGCTCGTAGTGGAAAGACTGTTCATTTGTTAGTTTAGGTTACTTCGGTTGAATTCGCGGACTTTAGCGATCTCTTTGACGACATAAAACACTAATATTAGTTACACGTTTGAAAATTATCTCTTTAATAGCTACACTTTGGCATGCCATACCGAAAATTCAAAGTGGGAAATAATGTTGTTTATTAGCCCCCAAAATGTCGGCGTGGGGCTTAAAATACATACATGCAATAACCTTCTCGGTTCCAAGTCTATAAGTAATTGCTCGTGAATACAAAATCACATTCGCGTTTACGAGTGCCGAGTTCAAAAAGGTCAAAGGTTTCAAAAGTCCTCCGTCACTTCAATTCATCTTCCTCAAATTGCCCAGTCTGCTGCGTCCTGCAAAGTATTGACCATGCGTTCTCACTGAACAATCACTCATTTAGACTGTACACAGTCTCCCATCATCTGTCAGATTCGTCTTTCCAAGAGTACTATCCTCATATTCAGTTCCGATTCAAACAAGTTCACAGTCAGTTGCATTGCAATTGTTAATAATATTGATTAACACAAGATTAACGAATATTGCTATTCCCATACTCAACATGTGCTATGATAAATTTCAGTACTGTCCTCACCATTGTTCATCATTTACAAACAAATCACAAATACACAAACAAAGTAAATTACTTCAGTAATTGACTCAATTTCAAATTTTTAATTTCATTTCAGTGAATAGTAACACAGTGCGTGTGTGTAAATGTAAACTACAAACTAACTACTCATGCAATAAATAAAAAATGCGCAATATAGTTGCTATTTCAACATGATTTTGATTTTATAACAAAAAATATAATATAATCACGATTACTGATTTGCCATCTGACGTGGTGAACAATTTTCAGAAAGCTGCGTGTATTTACAATAACGGCGGATAAACTACATTATTCGCGAGCGGGTTGCCGTTTATAACGCGTTCTTTATTTACAAGTATTTTGATATTTTGACGATGTTGAACGCGGCTAAGAGCGACATAAAGTTGGCCGTGACTGAAAACATCGGAACGCAAGTCTACCCCAACACGGCATATTGTTTGACCCTGAGATTTGTGAATAGTCATGGCGTAACAAACCTGTAATGGAAATTGACGGCGGCACATTTCGATAGGACTTCCTGTTTCAATTGGAGTTTTAAAAATAATCCTCGGTATCAAATAATCATCGGATAGTCCTGGCTTGCGTACGGTTATTAGACGAGGAGATGTATTTACGACAATGACTTTGGTCCCGTTTACTAATTTATCGGAAAAATTTAAATTTCGCATAATCATGCACACACATCCTACTTTTAAAGTTAAATCATGTTCCGGTATTCCTTTTGGATGCATTCGGTTTAAAGCGTCGACACCTAGAAATATCTGGTCCGCGTTGTCACTGACTACTTCGTCTATTGAGTAAAAATGCAGAGGGTCCTCAGGTAAAAGTTCTAATATTTTAGCATTAATTTCGTATACGCTTGCATTATGAGTTGATAATATAGCCCTATGAACGCAAACATCGGGTTCATTTAAAACGACATTTGGATAAACAAAATCAATCAAATCATCTAATTCCGAAACAAATGAAATTATTGAGAGATTTATTAAATTTTCAACAGTTCGGTTTGTATGCAAAGTTACAGAAGTTAATTGATTTGACCCCAATTTTAATAAAAATTCGGAAAATTCGGCATCATCTCTACATCTTTGTGATGTTATCAAAGAGAAGGTTTTTAATTTTTGCCAAATAGGTGAAGACTTAACGGATGCATTAAAAACGTCTGAATTACTGCGTGCGTGAACTACGACTGGTGGAATTTGGCGGTAATCACCTGCAAAAATAATAATTTTTCCACCAAAAATTTTGTCGTTTTTCATTAGATCGCGTAAAGATCGTTCTAATAAATGAATGAGCCATTTGTGAGCCATCGGAGCTTCGTCAAAAATAATAACGTTTGCATTGAATATAAGTTCTGCTCTTTGTGAACCGTTTGTAATATTCCAATACTCCAGATCGTCTACAAGATTTAGTGGGAACCGGAACATGCTATGTGCGGTTGTACCATTTTCATGGTTTTGCGCGGCGATACCTGACGATGCAGTGCATAAAACAATACCGTTTAAATTACCTCTAACGTGGGCAGTAATAACGTTTAAAATTAAGGTTTTACCGGTGCCGCCGGGGCCGTCAATGAAAATTGCGCTATTTTGAGTTTCCCGAAAACTTTGATTAGTCACCAGTTTGTTTACAAATTCGAATATTTCATTTTGTTCCGGTGATAATTTAGGTAACCAATCATTTACGAAATCTCTTAAAGTATTCCTGTTATATTCTGTTTGCTCGCGCCCTAACTCGGTTGTATCATCGGAGACGTCTGGCAAACCCTGCTCGATTAAACAAGTACCGTGTTTTCTCATTAGGCGGTCGATTGCCACGAGACATGAATGATACGCGCGATCAATATTGTCGGGTTGACGGTGGATGAAATCTTCACTGATTTGATCGCGGAATTTTGTCCAGAGAGACGCGACTGGAATACCGTTCACGGCTAAAAGAACGAAAAAGTTACGCAGACGCGGTCCAGTGAAAAAAGCACAAGCCTCAGTCATAGCTTTTTCGTACTCAGCTTCATCGTTCGCGAGCCCGATAGTTTTGGCAGCTTCCTGGAACGTCATGCAATCTGGACCACCCAAATTTAAAAGGTCTCTGTAACTACGACAGGGATGTGAAGCTAATAAAAGACGCAAATAAAATTGTTCACCTCTATTTGGTGCAACGAAAAATAATCGCGCCACGAGTTCGCCCCGTTGTCGTTGGGTTACGAATCGGTTATTTGTAGTTTCTAAAATTTCTACGTTTTTAGTTCGGGGACGTGTGGCGTGAACAATATATTTTTCGTAAAAATCTTGATACGTTAATTCGTCAAAATTTATCCCAGCAGGCCGATTGAAATAAGTTATTAGATCTGAGGTTGTTCGATTTGCAGCTTCCGTTTCAGTGCCGGGTTTAAAATATACGTATTGTTGCCCTTCCAGGTGAACAGCGAGTTGTTTGACATTAGGTTCGCGGCAAACTAAATCAAATTCTAAGATACGCCACGTCGCTTCGCAGGAACCTAAATATCTTTTAGTCACGTAGTTTTCAATTTCGTCATTACGGTTTTCATCTAAAACAACTGCTACGCGAGAATGATCAGCACCTTTTGTAATATATTTAAATAAGTATTTTACAACGGCAGTAGCTGTGGACACTTCGACATTTAAATGACAATCGTACTTGAGGAGTAAGGCGGCGTTGTATGGAACTACCCAACGATCATTAATTTTAAGTTTTCTGCCTCTATATGTTATTTCGGCTTCGTTTTGACTACTGCGTTTTAAATTGACGAAGCCTCTATCATCGCAAAATGTAGTATCCGTTTCGCGTTTCGGAAAAAATTTAGAACATTTTTTTTTTTCATCATCCCAACAAGGAAGATCAGTTCTATTAGGAGGACCACAAGGACCGTGAATCATGTGATCGAGTACAGCTTTGCGCAACCTCCCTTCAGCTTCAGACGGATTAGGTATATCAGCCCTGACAAATTTGTCAATATCGGTATTATGTACCGGGCCTCCGCCTTCTACTCGAAAACAAACATGTGCATGAGGTAGGCCTCTTTTTTGAAATTCAATTACGTACATGAGATAAATGAAGTTACCAAACCATTTTCCGGAACGGATATCTTTAATTAATTGTGCTAATTTTAAATTAAAAACTCTGGCACAAATTAATGGATTAGCTTTTTGTCCTGAAGGGACTGACTGTTTAATTTCAACCCAATTTGGGTTACAAGTAATTGTAATAAAATATGAAGGTTGTCCTAATCTGTTTACTAAAGCTATAGAATCCAAATATTTCAATTTCATGTACCTGGGGCTCCCAGTAAAACTATATGGGAGATATATTTTTCCAGGGACAATACCGCCTTCGCCTTGAATAGTCTCGTCATTATTTAATGCTTCAATTTCATGAAGAGGTGCTGACCTTAGAGCAGAATCAGAATTTTTAGTCTGCATATTGCTAATATAGCGTAACCGTTCATCAGAAATTCTATTAAACATATCTATAATCCATTCCTCTGAGAGACGATTAAATTCTGAAAATCGCGATTCTGATAGTAGTAAGCACCTAATGTACTTTAATTGTGTCAGTTTACTGCCTTTGTTGTCTAATTTATTTGGGTACCAACCGGGGTTACCATACGGATACAGTAAAGGATATTGAAAACTTTCAAAACACGGATGTAAAATATCAACTGTGTGGGGGCTACGGTGGCCTTCTTTCCAAATAGCGATACAATGAGGAGTGAATTGTTCTACTTCTGTTCTAATAATGGCGGCCACTTCCCTGCCTAACGGCAAATCTCCTAAAATATTTCCATGCGAGCAGCGTGACGTTTGTTCAAAAATAATGTGAGCATTTTCGGATGTTTCGCGATTTAACCGTTTGAAACATTCAATGTACGGATTTACATTATGTATAAAATTTGTTATTGAACGAATTACTTGCATATCTAGATTTAAATTTTTGGCTTGTCGTTCGCGAGTTTCATTATCGTCGTGCACGTACATTCCGATAGGATTTGCACTATCGGAATATCCTAAATCAAATACTCTGTGATAAACGCGACCTTGAATTTTTAAAAATGTTATTCCAGTATTAGGTTGCTGGTATCCGTGAGAAACGCCTAACGCAGAGAAAGCGAATAAGTTATTGTAAGCGCGCGGTCTATTTAAAAACGACGTATGGCTATAAAATTCCTCGGTAAGGGGTTCTAAATTTTGAACATTGTAAGCGCCTTGTCCGCAGCACCATTTTGTGCGAGTTTTTTCTTCAAAAAAGAGTCGAGTTTGACATATTGAACACACTTGTGCATCAGGACTTAACAGTGACGATTTTTTCAACGAAAATAATTTAATTATATGAAGTTCTTCATCACGTTTTTGGGCAATTAAATTTAACCCTCGTAACTCAGGCTCAACGTTTCTGTTTGTTATATTATACCGTTGAACGGAAGCTGTATTTACTTCCGGGTTTTTGGTTGTATACGTTTTAACAGCCTTTTGATTTACTTCCGGGTTTTTGGTTGTATACGTTTTAACAGCCTTTTGATTTACTTCCGGGTTTTTGGTTGTATACGTTTTAACAGCCTTTTGATTTACTTCCGGGTTTTTGGTTGTATACGTTTTAACAGCCTTTTGATTTACTTCCGGGTTTTTGGTTGTATAAGTTTTAACAGCCTTTTGATGTACTTCCGGGTTTTTGGCAGTATACGTTTTTACTGCAACTCTATTTACTGCTGGGTTATTTTCATTATATTTTTTTGATGCATCTAAATGCGCATTTTGCTTTGTTGATTTACGTCCCCGTTGTAGTTTTTTAGGTCTACCGACTTGTTTTTTGCAGATAGTACTCGTATCAATTTTGTTTATAATAACAATTGGGTTCATGTTTAATTTTATATCAGTTGATAGATCAACAGTAATTTTTTTTGCGGGTATATTTTCATCCGTTGACGCTTTTTGTTTTTTGATTGTACGTGAATCTAATTTTTCCATCACTACGACTGGTTTAAAAAAATTTAATTTTGGATCACTGATAATATTTTCATTTGTTGACGCTTTTCTTTTATTGATTTTACGCGTGTCTAATTTTTCCAGTACTACGACTGGTTTTAAAATATGTAATTTTAGATCATTGAGAATTGGTTGTACCGGTAAGTTTTCATTAAAATCGCACAAATTTTCAATCCGGATTTTATTAATCTGATATTGATCGTTTGAATTTGTGTAACTTTTAATTATAAATGTAGCGAATGCTTCTATATTTTGCGAACAAAAAAGACGTGCGACGTTCAAATTTTCGATGTTATTTCGTTTGTTAGTTTCATCTACTCCGTGACTATTGAATAAATAATAACTGCCATTGTGACGCCAAAATGACATGGTTTTTAGTTGACCCGTAATTAAATAATTGTCTGTACTATCAATGTGACTTTCATTAAAAATTTCTTGAACCAAAAGGTTTTTTAATGCAAGTATTGAACTTGCCACGTTAAAAACTTCTCCATTTCTTGGAAATATGCCATTTGCAACCCAATTGTTGGTTATCTGAGCCGAAAAATTACCGACGCGGATTTCAGAAGGCAATTCAGAATCAGGATCTAAATAATCATTTTGAAATCTATGAGTTCTCTTCAAATCATTTATGATGCGCGCGTACAGTTCATCTCCGCAAGATAAAATTGAATTAATTTCATGGCAGGTAAAATTGAGTCTCTTTTTGAGACTTGAATAAACGGACGCGTATGTTGAGATAGCAACACATTGCGCGTTAACCATTATACCGGTCGATTCGTTAAAGCGCAATTGCGCTTGATGCATCGTACCTATAAATATAAATAAATTTTATGATGCATGTTATATGAATAGTAATAATTTTAATATTATATTTATGATGATAGGAAACCATACATTTTGAAATTTTGTTGTCAGAAATGTGAGATGTTAATATAAAAAAATATTAAAAATCTGACTTCTAAAGCCAATACAAAGTAAAAAATAACTTTTGTTTTTACACGTATAGCTTTCTACGTATCTTGAAGTCGGGCGAGCTTCATGCTTTGATTTCTTGTGCTTTCCCGACTACATACATACACGTGTAGAAACAAAAGTTAATTTTTATTTTGTAGTGGTTTCGGAATTAGTTAGAATTCTATAATAAAGTCTATGCTCGGCATTTACAATACATTTCCACCATGAACAGTTGCTGAATCTCTATGGTTTAAATGTTATACCCTGCATCATCAGATTTGAGGAGTTCAGAGTTGGAGTGGAATCATGCAGCTGTTACTTGATACTTAAAATATTAATATACCATCAGAAATTCTCGAATTTCTATGGCTTAGGAGTTCAGTACCTTGCAGCATCAGAATTGAGGAGTTGGTGTCTGAAGTTTAATGATGTAGTCTATGCTTGGTATCTAAAAATTTTTACAAAAAAAATAAAACCCGACTTCGATACACAACACTCAAATATATTAACAATATAATATTAACTCTTGTATACATAATATATTCGGTGATAAATTAAATTATTTTTTAATTTTTAGTGTTGTGTATCAAAGTCGGTTTTTTTTTTGTAAAAAATTGTTATTTCACAATTTTTAGTGGCCCCATTGTATTAAAATATGTTATGAATGGTTAAAAATCTACTGTTTACTAAGTTATAATAGCTTATCGCGAATAATTTATTGTTATCCGTTGAGGAGTTCCATTATCTATCTTCGAAGATATTCATCAGATCTTCACCAAATTAAATGGACCATCTTTGAAGTATACTCTTTCAAACAAAAAAAGAATTTTCATAATCGGTCCAGGCATCTTCGAGTAATCGGGGAACATATAAAAAAAGATTCCGACGAATTGAGAACTTTCTTTTTTTGAAGTCGGTTAAAAATAATATTACATTATTCGCAGTTTCTGAATCACTATAGTTTAAGAGTGCTATCCCTAAACTACTCAACCTATTATAAAAATTCTTTCATCTGTAGAAAGCTACATTATCAGCAAGTAACTTGGGTTATATTTTATTTTTAAAAATTAGAGATCCCTAGGAAAATTGTAATAATGTGAATTAAATCAAAAATAAAAAAATCTGAGAGCTTTCGTGGTATGTGCTGTCTAAATGGTTAAAGTTAGACGAAAATAATGTATCATGAAACTGTTTCTCTTAAAAAGTTCAAAAAATATCTGCGATAGCATAATGTATCTATCTTTTAAGATTGACTTACAATAATCAATTTTTTAATTTTCAAATGGGGTACTAAAATAAAGCCTCACTTTCGAAGATGTTTTTACTGACATAATATTAATTCTTATCAAAATAAAATGATTGATTATCTGAAGTATTTAATTTAGATCAAAATTGTGCTATGCGTTATTTAATTTAAAATAATATCTTCACAAATCACATAATTACAATAATGGCGACGTTGGCAGTACGTGAATACAATGTGATCACTATAATAATATACGTTTTTTTCAACTTGTATCACAAATTATTAACATACCAGTAACTTTTTTTTACACGTTCACAAATAATTATAGCTTATATTATAACCTTTTCAGATAATCCCTTTTTTGGTGGAAACTATCTGAAAATTCGTATAGTAGTTTTTGAAATTAGCTCAAACAAACACAAACCTTGCGCGGCGGGAGACTTGTAATGATAGATGATGCCTGCGAATTCGTCTGCATGAATTTAGTTTTCTTATAAATCTCGCGGAAAATCAAAGAGTCTTCTTGCATCGGGATGCAAGTTGTCTATGGTAATTTTGGGTTATTCCCGTTGAATCATACCCCCGTGTGTAACACTGTGACACAAGGTGCCAACAATTTCAAACATTCCCGTTGAGTAACAGTGTTATTCAATGGGAATTCTATGAAATTATTGGCACCTTGTGTTTCACCTACATATTGCGTGAGTAACAAGTATTAACTGAATGTGCACTTTTCCGGGATGTCATTTATTTTTAAATCCAAGATGGCGGATGTGAACTTTTTACAAAATATTGGACATAGGTGTCGTTTTCAGGGTTTTCGAGGATGCTGAATTTGATGATAACATTTATTTTTAAATCCAAGATGGCACATGTAATTTTTTTACAAAATATTAGACATGGGTGTCGTTTTCAGTGTTAAAAGGGTAAAAAAATCACATCCGCCATCTTGGATTTGAAAATAAATGTCATCATCAAATTCAGCATCCTCGCAAACCCTGAAAACGATACCCATGTCTAATATTTTGTAAAAAGTTTACATCCGCCATCTTGGATTTGAAAATAAAAGTTATCATCAAAAAAAATTTAGCATCCACGAAAACCCTGAAAACGACACCCATGTATAATATTTTGTAAAAAGATCACATCTGCCATCTTGGATTTGAAAATGAATGACATCCTGGAAAAGTATACATTTAGTTAACACTAATTGTCAAGGTGCCAACAATTTGAAAAAAAAATCCCATTTATCCAATTTCCATCACAACGGGAATAATCCTTTTTTATTTCCGGGACGCAAGCTATCTATACCTTTAAGAAAACTGCATTTAAGAACTCGTGGGAACTCTTTGATTTTCCAGGATATAAAGTAGTCTATGTCCGGTCCGTCACTGGGATGTAAGTTAACTTTGTAGCAAATTTCATTAAAATTGGTTAAACTGTTAGGCCGTGAAAAGTAAAGACAGACAGACAGACAGACAGACATATTTTTGTACTTATAATATTAGTATAGATTTTATAGCTCCAATAGCTCAACGATTAAAGAGCAGACTGAATTCCGAAAGGTCGGAGGTTCAAGCTCCACCCTTGCATTATTATCGTACTTACTCCTTGCACAAGCTTTACGCTTAGTTGGAGGGGAAAGGGGAATGTTAGTCATAGTCATAATTAACATAGCTAATATTGTATATGTATGTAGATATGTATATTCTTTATTGCACCACAAAACACAAATAACAGGTTACAGCAAAGAAATCTTAAAAAGTAGCTATAAAAAGGTGGTCTTATGTTAGACTCTTAAAAAGAGCTAAAAGGCTAATAGTCTTTAAACAACAGTATTTACAAAAATTTATAGAAGCTTTAATAGCTTGTAATAAGCAAAGTTCTCAAAAACATTGTTCATAAACGTTCAGTGTTAAAATGTTCTATAACTATTCACTAACAGCTCCATAATTTATAATAGGGTGGATCCTACTATAAACTCTTAATAAAGGACAAGATGGCTGACTTGTCTTCAGAACAGGTGATTATTTGAGTAAAGTGAGGTTATTTTGTTTCGTTTCTAGTGACATTGTATTATTGTAAAACATTGTATATAAGTACATCTCAGTCTCTGCGCTAACCCGGTGCAAAAAAGGCTCCAAGTCCTTTGGAACATTAAGGGTGAGATCTGTAGAGCACATTTTGACTTTGCTCCGACTTAAGTTTGAGTTAAAACGAGACAGATTTGTATGAAAGATATACATTTGTCCTTAAGTCTAAGTACCGTAAAACTACACAACCATAGTCCAGGGCCACAACTATAGTCCAGCTACCTCTTTAAACAAAATCGAATTGGTTTCGACTTGTAGTGACATCTAGTTCATTGCTTCGTAGTTTTTACTTGATTTAACCTATAAGTCTACTAGTTTTGTGCTTTTTGGTGAGATGGCGTTGTGAATTTAATTTATTCGTCTTACTGCAAGATAAACCTGTTTAGACGTGTTATAAGTACTCTGCAAACTTTTATTCGTAAACACTGGCTAAAGTGAGGAACAAGACACGGAGTTGAATTCATTAGAAAGGTAATGTTGCTAACATGTATTTAACATATAGTTTTCTCTGTAATTGCACCTATTAATTTTTTTTTAAGTTGTTTTAAATAATTTGGTACTTAGGTTTCAAATATGGTCCTAACGTTTTTTTGGACCATAATTAAAAACAAACATGTTTTATTCCAGAAATGATGTCACGAGACAAGTTTATGAGAAGGAAAGTTGGAGGGCGTGCATATAAGGGCTACAGTGATCGCCAAATGGAACTTTGTCTGATTGATATATAAGCAACAAAGTGCTGACCCAGCGTCAAGCTGGTGAAAAATATAAAATTCCGAGAAACTCGATAATTTTGAAATTAAAAGCTTATCGGGGTAACAAAGTTAGGCAGCCAGGTCTTCAATGTGTGTTTTCAGAAGCTGAAGAAGCTGCTTTTATCCAGCATGCAATAGAAATGTGTAACTTTGGCTTTCCTATTACGATGTTCGATCTGAGATGCATTGTGAAAATGTAGGTACCTTGATAAAAATGGTCGCAAAATAGATCAATTCAAAAATAACTTACCTGGCAAAACCTGGGCAAGTATGTTCCTGTGTATATAAGATTTGATAAGTAATTTTAAAACATTTGATTTGAGATTTAAAGAATTTTCACAAAATATTCTATTGTAACGTGTAATTTAATCAATAAAACCTGTTTTGATCCCATATTTTGTGTTTTCTTAAAAACCAAACTTCAGGCATTCAAACAAACCATCCAATTATAGTCCAATGTGTCACAATATGCGTCCCGAGTATGATTTATAATTTGAACCATAGTTGGCAACATGCCATACAACAATGGTCCAATTTTTTTTTTTTTTTAAATACTTCAAAATAACACACGTACTATATTTTGACTTGGGGTGTTGAACTTACTATGTTCTACTTATCTAAAAACATCAATAGGTTTAAATATTAATCCATTCCTAGTGCTTAAAGAACAATTTGAAAATTGGCAAATCAGGACCATACTTGTGTAGTTTTACGGTAAGCAAAGTTAGAGTGTGCTCTATAGATTTCACCCTAAGTGCTATCCTTTTCTATAAGCAACATTATGACAGGAATAGTAATAGATTTAGATGTGTCATTTTAATTAGTTTAGAGATTTATGGATAAGAAAATCGGTCCCATTATATACTTATAGTTATGATAATTTTAAATTTATTAAGGGATTTAGCTGTATTATGTGTAGTTATTTTTCATGATTTGTCACTCTAAACCATCGATGTTCCAAACAGTTTTCAAACATATATAGGTTATATATATTATATACTCGCCTTTTAAAACCTTTTATTTTGATATCCTACTTGAGGGGTTTAAAAAATTTTTATTTAGCTTACATATTAAAACGCATAAAATCCGCCATTTTGATTTTTTAAGAATTACAGCTTTGTACATTCGTGCCATCAAGATATGAGAAATAGTTAATTTGTAAAAATTATTTATTTTAGAGTTAATGGAAGTTCTCTAACTTTTTTGTAACAAGTTACAATAGCAGTTATGAGTTAATTGAAAGAAAAAGAAAGAACGCTTACGAACAATATACATAAATCATTGGTTACGAAAAGTAAATCGAAGTTTTTAAATACCTATTTGAGTAAAATATTTTCAATTAGTATATTTTTTTTATATAAGTACTATTACTTACCGGCAGCAATGGCTTCAGTAGGTGAACTTACGCTCATTTTCTTCAATAATGTATTATTATCTTGCATTTTCTTGTTTTTTAATTTTCTTCTCACGAACACTGTCAGAGCCGTTTTAGTTTTAACAAAAAGGACGCCGCCGTAGTGATGGGGAAATGGGAATTGGCGGCAAGCCATAGATAATAATACACCATAGATAATATACTAATTATGAAAGAGTGGCCTAATCTAGAACTTAAGATCGGTTATTGAAAAAATCGATTTCATAGATCAAAAATCGATGTTTTTCTACGTTAGAAAATCGAGATTAGATTTCTTATGTTAACAATTATAAAATTGTTCACAATTATTATAGTATATAATCCAAACGTATTTATAGAAATGATAATTATTTTAATAGACTTTGATGGTTCCGTACCTTAGAAAGGAAAAAATGGAATCCATATAGATCACTTTATTGTCTGTCTAGTTTGTCTGTTTATTTGTCTGTCTGTCTTTGATCTGTCTGTCAAGAAAGCCACAGGGTCTGTCGAGAAATCTACAGTGGTACCTACCTAATTATTCCTAACAAAAATACTAATAATCGATTATGAAATTAGTACAATATTATATTCATAATCGAAACCGATTTTATTATCTTTTCGGAATAATAAGTGGTAGGGTTTTCTTGCAGAATGTCAATTTTTCATTTTCTTTCCACCTGATGGATCTCTATGTTCTCCATCTAATCTGTGGTAAAGCCCATGAATAAAGCCAGAAAAAAATAATGCATCCATAGTGTTAGTTATCTATAATCTATGGATCTTCAGAGTCTCCAGATACAGTACGCAGATTGAGTAAAAAGCTAGATTAAGTACTTACAGTTAACCGTGTCTTAAATAGCGATAGCATGATTTAAACGATGAATAACACGACAATGACCATTGTTTAGTAGTTAATATTTTGTATTAACCGATCAACATTATTATTTTGGTATCAAACGTTCTTTATTGAAAACAAGGAAATAACTAATGGGAAATACAATGACGCCACGAATTTTCAAAGTTTGTTTTGCAACTAAAGTTGAAGTCTTTGAAATAAACCGGTTACACGATAAGGGCCAAAAATAGGTTAGTTGTGTCTCTGTTTATCACATTAGTAATTTTATCTGTGTTCTCATTTTAGTGTGAATGAGAAAGCAAACGTTCCTTATCTAGATTTTTTACTCAGTCTACGATACAGTACGACAAACTCAAACCATCAATACCTTGTTAGAGCAAACTACACTGCACTGCAACAAGGCTATCTTGGCGCGTGGCGAAAAGTCGGAACTAACGTTGCCGTCAAGTGTCCCCTTATTCTTGTTTGAATGTTCTAAGAATTTGTTCTCCAACAGCGCCCCCCTGTCATGGCATTCAAGTGCTAAGAGACCCTTGTCGCACTGTAAGGGTATGGAAAAATTCTGATGTGATTTTTTTACCTAGTGGCCCTATAATTAAAACTATAAGATGCAGTCACATTAAGAGTGATCACGGAACAAAAGATGATAGTTCTATTTTTTTTTTAAGAGTGGATAAATTCGACAGAATGTGATAAAATTACATCATACTTTAGATTGGTGTAGTTTAAATCATGTTATATTCCTATAGTAAATAGTTTCTAAAATTGGGCCGTTTGATGCAGGATCATGACATTTGCAATTTTAACCGTATTTTTAATTTTTAAATGAGCTACCCTAAAAAAAAATTTATCAAAATTTTATTTCACCACTTTGTCGGCGTGGTTAATATATTTTATACCCATGCCAAATTACAGATTTCTAGCACTAATAGTCTCTGAGATTAACCGAGGACGGACGGATGGACGGACGGGCAGACAGACAAACGGACGGACATGGCGAAATTATAAGGGTTCCTTGTTTACTACAGAACCCTAAAAACGTAGATAGAGTAATAAAGGTAGATGCAAGAAGCGTTTGCTTTCTCATTCACACTAAAAAAGAGAGCGCAGATAGAGTTACTAATGTGATAAACAGAAGACGCAGCTAACCTATTTTTTGTCCTTATCGTGTATCCTTGTTTTCAAGAATACTTAAGGAAATACAACTTTAGTTGCAAAACAAACTTTGAGAATTCGTGGCGTAATTGTATTATTGTTGTCATTAGTTATTTACTTGTTTTCCATAAAAAACGTTTAATATAAATATGTTGATCGTTTTTATATTGACTACTAAACAATGGTAATAATTGTCTGTTATTCATCGTCCTATCGCTGTTTCATACGCGGTTACACAGTACTTTCAATCTATGTACCTTTATTACTTTATCTACGTTGTTACTCTATGTACGTCACGACAAAACATGTTTTCATACATTTCAGGTATACCGATTTAAAGTTGGTCCAAAAATAGGATATTTTCGTGTAAAAAGGACATATGAGTTAGTAATCGCAGAGTATTGTAGCCTTAAAAAAAATTTTTTTCTCTATGGTTGCACTGACATCTGTTAGATGCTAAGTACTGACCACAGAGTACAATTTTTTGTTGGTTTTCCTCAGTTTACCCGTTTCTTTTTGTGATTATTCTGCAACTTGCTTGCTTTGGACTCCGGAGACTTAGTTTTTCTTACTGAACTTATACGCAAATGCATGGGCACTGATTTGCCTAAGTATTTGGACCCTTATTGACGGACTGTGGCTGCTTCGAGAAGTTGTTGTGCGACGAGGTGTGGTAAAAGTTAGAACTCGTAAGTAAACAAACGTTATTATTCAATATAAGTAAAGGCTCTCATGCGGGTTTCCTCACGATCTTTTTCTTCACAGCTAAGCAAGTGATATTTAGTTGTTACAAAGGTATTAAACTCCGAAAAGTTAGAGGAGTTTTAACAGCGTTTCATAAAGTACCTGTTATACAAATTGAGTCCATTGCTACTGGTGGTTATTACTTCATAGTAAGTACCTCCACACTACAAGTGCTTTCTCGAGTATGTTTCCTTATGTATCTGACCTTTGATCCAATAGCTAGAGCTGCATAAAACGTTGCTCTTCATTATTTATATGAAAGTTTGGATGTTTCTTACTCCTTCGTACCACAAATTAAAGTAACAATTTGGATTAGTTAAATTAGGAACAAAGATACCATATACACTGATTCTAAAGTTCTTGTAGACAACGTCATACCTAAACAGAAGCTGGTAGTGGTATAGATTAAGCACCACAGTCAGTGGTCAGTTACTCAGTTATCATATTTTTTTTTAGGCAAAGGTGATACAGTGCTGCATTCATTTCTTCATCCTGACAAAGATATGGATTGGGATATGTTGTGAACTCTAGCTCTTGGACCCCGTGCAGAGACAAATAAAATAATGAACGGTGCCAGATTAGATTTATAAGAAGCAGATGGTGATATAATTAAAATGTCAGAATCTAATCTACTTTAATAAAAGAAAACATAAAAAAATCATCTAAATGCTCAACTGTTGTTTTATTTGCCTAAATAACTTAAATTCCAAAGTAATTTCTAAAGTTAAGTCAAATAAATCAGAAAATGATTAGACTTTTGGACATTACTTTGGGAAATCATTTTAGAAGAAGTCTCCCAAAGAGCCTAGTGGTTAGGATGTCCACCTCTGAATAAAATTGAAGGTTGGGGGTTCAATCCTAGGTACGCATCTCTAAGAGTTATGTGCGTTTTGAACAATTAATTATACTTGCTTTAGCGGTAAAGGAAACATCATGAGGAAATCTGCATGCCTGAGAGTTCTCCATATTGTTCTCAAAGGAGTCAAAGGTATATCATTATGGTCTGTCTGTCGTTGGCTCACTATAAAATACGGGTCTCTTGAGTGTGAGAAGAGTTTTGGCCATAGTCTACCATGCTGGCCAAATGCGGATTGGTAGACTTCACACACCTTCGAGAACATTTTGCATTAACTGCATGTTTGACATGCAGTTAATGCACTTTTTTATTATACTATTATAAATCTGTAGGTATTAATATTATAAACGCGAAAGTGTGTTTGTATATCTATCTATTTATCTTTCACGACCTATATATAGCTTAAGGAATAGCTTGCATCCCAGAAACAGACATACCTAGGCTTTTTATCTCGGAAAATCAAATAGTTCTTACGAGACTTCTTAAAACCTTAATTTATGCGGACAAAGTTGCGGGCAGGCATTAACTAAAACAGAACAAAAGCGCAAGCGAAGCGAGCACGAAGTTTTTGATGTAAATTGTGTTCGGTCGCGGTGGACACACGTCATTCCGAACTTCGTCCAAAATAATCTCATTTTTAGGGTTCCGTATCTCAAAAGAAAAAAACGGAACTCTTATAGGATCACTTTGTTGCTTGTCTATTTGTCAGTCGATCTGTCAAGAAAACTACGGGGTACTTCCTGTTGACCTACAATTATGAAATTTGGCAGGTAGGTAGGTCTTATAGCAGACATTTGGGGAAAAATCTGAAAAACGTGAATTTGTGGTAACATCACACAAACAAAATTAAATTGTGGTCATGAACAAATATTGCTATTTTCAACTTTCAAAGTAAGATACTATACCAAGTGGGGTATCATATGAAAGGGCTTTACTTGTACATTCTAAAACAGATTTTTATTTATTTTTAGGCATAATAGTTTTTGATTTATCGTGCAAAATGTCGATAAAATACGATTGTAGTACGGAACTCTTAGTGCGTGAGTCCGACTCGCACTTGGCCGGTTTATCCATGACGGCGGGCGGCAGTGCAGTCGACAAACGCCTAACTGTCAAACCAAACTAACTTACTGACCGGGACACAACGCTCTGCATCCTTTTCTTTTTAACAATGCTAAAAAGGGACAGAACATGAATTTTACATTTAAAGACTCTAAGTTATAGTGCACGCTACAAATTTAAGCAATAGGTTCGTAACTGTGCGCTAAAATCACGGGTTTTAACATCCAAAAAACTGTCAAACTGCTTCTGTCCTTGTCATATTACATTAGCAAGAAGAGGATGCGAATACTCTAAAATTACGTTCTGCTCAGAATCAATACCATTATTAAAAAATTAAATTTACTATTAGTCTTATATAGCTTGCAATCAATAAAATGTCACAACATATTTAAAAAATCTTTTATATCCTCCGAGATGGACTCCGTTGAAATTTGTTTAGCGGCCATCTTTTTTCGCCATTTTGATTTTTTTTCAGCTCACTGCCAATTTGATGACGTTTCTAGTGACATTTGCACAAGCACCCCCCACTTATCTTCAATACCTAATTTAAGCGTGCTCTTCACCCGTCTCCAAAATCCTCAATCATCAGCTCTCTCCATATTGTTCTAAAAAAGCCATGTTCGCTATCATGGATTTGAAAATAAATATTATCATCAAATTTAGCATCTTGGAAAACCCTGAAAACGACACTCATGTCTATTTTTTGTAAAAAATCTATGTCCGCCATCGTGGATTTGAAAATAAAGGTCTATTTTTTGTAGAAAATAAATGACATTATCAAAATTAGCATCCTGGAAAACCCTGAACACCCCTTTCCATATTTTTAGGGTTCCGTACCTCAAAAGGAAAAACGGAACCCTTATAGGATCACTTTGTTGTCTGTCTGTTGGTCTGTCAAGAAATCTATAGGGTCCTTCCCTACCTAGAATCATGAAATTTGGCAGGTAGGTGGGTCTTATACCTGGCTTTGGGGGAAAAAATCTGAAAACCGTGAATTTGTGGTCACATCAAGTGGGGTATCATATGAAAAGGCTTCACTTGTACATTCTAAAACAAATTTTTATTTATTTTTAGGTATAATAGTTTTTAATTTATCATGCAAAATGTCGATATAATACGACTGTAATACGGAACCCTCAGTGCGCGAGTCTGACTCGTACTTGGCCGGTTTCTATTTGTGAGTTCTCCAGAGAACCGCACCAAAGCCTCTTCAATATTCGCCATACCTATATCTTCTATGGAAAATTAAATTCCGCCATTTTGAATTTTTTTTCCATCCATCGAGTAGACCTTTGGACCCTGATCATCTCTTGCCAAGAAACCACTCTTCCATCTTTCATACCCTCCGAGATGGACGCCGATGAAATTTGTATGGCGGCCATCTTTATTTCGGAATTTAAAAAAAAAAAATCAAATTTTTTGGAATTGGATGAGGTTTCGAATGACATTTGGTCGAGCACCTCCCACCTATCTTCAATACCTTGAGCGTGCCCTTCATCCGCCTCCGAAATCCTCAATCATCAGCTCTCTCCATGTTTTCCTTCAAATGAATTTTTGTCTTCTATATGAAACCATAAGTGAAAAAAAAAAGTTTCATACAAAATTTTACAGGAGGGAATTTTTTGAAAATCTCGGCCGCCATCTTGTTTTTTCCATTTTTTTTTACATTTTCTAAAAATCGTTTACTAACATCTACAAGAGCTGCAAGTTTAAACGAAATCGGTTGGAAAACAAAAAAGTTACAAAAATCAGGTCGGCCGCCATCTTGTTTTTCTGAAATGTCATAATTTTTCCCTACTCGAATCCCACTCCTGAACATATCTCCCATACATTATTATATCATTTTCTGTCTCTTTCTATGAGAACAATTATGTCAATGAGTGAGTCGGCGGAAAAAATAAATTCCGCCATTTTGAATTTTTTTTCAATCCATCGAGTAGACCTTCGGATCCTGATCATCTCTTGCCAAGAAACCACTCTTCCATCTTTCATACCCTCCGAGATGGACGCGGATGAAATTTGTATGGCGGCCATCTTTTTTTTGGAATTTTGAATTTATTTTCAAATTTTTGGCAATTGGATGGGGTTTCGAATGACATTTGGTCGAGCACCTCCCACCTATCTTCAATACCTTGAGCGTGCCCTTCACCCGTCTCCGAAATCCTCAATCATCAGCTCCTTCCATGTGGTGCCCTAAAGGAATCTTTGTCTTCTGTACGAAAGTATTAGTGAAAAAAAAAAAGTTTCATACAAAATTTTACAGGAGGAAATTTTTTGAAAATCTCGGCCGCCATCTTGTTTTTCCAATTTTTTTCACTTTTTCTAAAAATCGTTTGATAACATCTAAAATAACTGCAAGTTTAAACAAAATCGGTTGGAAAACAAAAACGTTACAAAAGTCAGGTCGGCCGCCATCTTGTTTTTCTGAAATGTCATAATTTTTCCCTAGTCGAATCCCACTCCTGAACATATGTCCCATACATTATTATATCATTTTCTGTCTCTTTCTAGGAGAACAATTATGTCAATGAGTGAGTCGGCGGAAAAAATAAATTCCGCCATTTTGAATTTTTTTTCAATCCATCGAGTAGACCTTCGGATCCTGATCATCTCTTGCCAAGAAACCACTCTTCCATCTTTCATACCCTCCGAGATGGACGCGGATGAAATTTGTATGGCGGCCATCTTTTTTTCGGAATTTAAAAAAAAAATTCAAATTTTTGGCAATTGGATGAGGTTTCGAATGACATTCGGTCGAGCACCTCCCACCTATCTTCAATACCCTAAGCGTGCCCTTCACCCGTCTCCGAAATCCTCAATCATCAGCTCCCTCCATATGTTGCCCTAAAGGAATCTTTGTCTTCTATATGAAACCGTGATTGAAAAAAAAAAAGTTTCATACAAAATTTTACAGGAGGAAATTTTTTGAAAATCTCGGCCGCCATCTTGTTTTTCCAATTTTTTTCACTTTTTCTAAAAATCGTTTGCTAATATCTAAAATAACTGCAAGTTTAAACAAAATCGGTTGGAAAACAAAAAAGTTACAAAAGTCAGGTCGGCCGCCATCTTGTTTTTCTGAAATGTCATAATTTTTCCCTACTCGAATCCCACTTCTGAACATATCTCCCATACATTATTATATCATTTTCTATCTCTTTCTAGGAGAACAATTATGTCAATGAGTCAGTGAGTGAGTGAGTGAGTGGTAATTGAGCTATATATAGTATAATAATAATAATATAATAATAGATAGAGCCTCATAATAGCTCAACCGGTAAAGGAGTGGACTGAAAACCGAAAGGTCGTCGGTTCGAACCCCGCCCGTTGCACTATTGTCGTACGTACTCCTAGCACAAGCTTTACGCTTAGTTGGAGAGGAAAGGGGAATAGTAATTTAAGATGGCTAATATTCTGCCAAAAAAAAAAATTATTATGTGTTCCATCTCCCAGCGTGGTTATAAATATTAATCCTCCTTCTTAATTGCATCTCAAATTCCGCAACGAGATGTTACCCTCTATCCCACGGACTTGGAGTAGGCAGATACCACGCAAAAAATCGGTGCGGGCGAGCGCGGGTGACGTGGGGGTGTGCGGGGCATCCCCCCGCCTCATACCCCGATTGCGATCTCAACCTGTCACGGACTATAGGAGCGAACGATATGCCCACACCACTCTCGAAACTTTAACCATACTTTTTAGATAAATGGAAATAAACTCTAAAGTCCCTGCGGGCGGAGGCTGTATCACAGGCAATGATTGATACACTCAAAAGAGCGTTCAAGTTGCAAAATAAAAAAGTAACTAAGTAGATACGACAAAGTTAAAAAGTTATAAGTAAAATGTCAAAATTAGGCAAATACAAATCGCTTATATTCTTATTTCTTATTCTTTAGCCTATCATAAATTCCAGATACGTTCACGTAGTCTTTAGTGTGAATTAAGCAATCACAATATTATTATGATTATGCTCTTTCAAAAATAGCCTTTAGTTTGGCTTGTCTTATAAGTTATAATAATAATTTGTTTGTACGTAATTACTAGTTTTATGTGAATCAGCTTAATTTACCTTTCACAGTGACGAATAAATGACGCGACTGAATGCAGTGCTAGTGCCATCTATCGGTACACAACGAAACACTGAAATTGGAAGCTGAACTAAAAGAACCCATATTTAAAACCAGCGGATACCTGGCGTGTGCTACTATACTAAAAAATTGCCTAATGCATTTTTAGGGTTCCGTAGTAAATAAGGAACCCTTATATTACCATGTCATGTTTGGCCATGTCCGTCCGTCTGTCCGTCCATCCGTCCGTTCTCGGTTAATCTCAGAGACTATTAGAGCTAGAAATCTGTAATTTGGCATGGGTATAAAAATTAATCACGGCGACAAAGTGGTGAAATAAAATTTTGATATATATTTATTTAGGGTAGCTCCCCTACATATAAAGTGGGGATGATTTTTTTTTTCTCGTCTACCCCATAGTGTGGGGTATCGTTGAATAGGTCTTTTAAAAATACTGTGGGTGTGGAAACATCATTTTTCGATTTCTAGATCCGTTTGTAAAATATGATGTTTTAAAGTGCTAATTTTCATTAGAGTCAACCCTTTAGAGCTTTAAGGGTTCTGTACCTACACGAAGCGTGCCAACGGGACCCTATTAAGTAGGCGGCCAAAAGTGATGAACATCGATCTTTAGAAGGAGATAGCAGATTTGTAAAGCACATTCTGAGTCGTTGAGACCGACAAAACGTCATATGGGTATGAGTGACAGACAACGATGTTCATCACTTTCGGCTGCGTACTGTAATAGGGTCCCGTTTGCACCCTTCGGGTAGGTACGGAACCCTAAAGATCTCCCATGTAGAGTCTGCGAGAGACCGTAAAATGCACGCTCCCTGCAGTTTACGTCCCGTGCACATAAAAGCGATAATTTGAGTTTCAATGCCTGGAACATAGACAATAAAGTGCTCTTATATTGAATCCTACGGTTGAGTAACTGCTTTATTGTTTTTACCCGACACTGGCACCGATTCTAAGCACAACCTAATTTTAGAGTATTCGCACCCTCTTCTTACTATTGTAATATGAAAAGGACAGAAGCAGTTTGACATTTCTAAATTTAATTTTTAAATGGTAAAACCCGTGATTTTAGCACGCACTCGCGAACCTACTGTTTAAATTTGTATTGTGCACTAAAATTTAGAGTCTTTAAATGTGAAAGTCATGTTCCGTTCCTTTTTTAGCATTAGTAAAAAGAAAAGGATGCAGATATTCTAAATTTAGTTTAGAGAGAGACTAGAGAATCGGGGCCAATATTAGCCATTATAAAGGTGAATCGTACTTTTGGTATGACAGTCTGTTGACCCATAGAGTTAAAATGGCGCGTGAGGTGTCATTTTGTACGGAGTATATCTAGTTGTATTTCAGTTTGATGTATCGCACAGTAAGACAAAATAATATCAAACCGATTGTATATATTAGCGTACAAGTAAAGCTCTTTCCCTTGAGAGAGACGTTATATAAGCAAAGTCTACTACCACAGTACCGGACCATACGGTCTAAAAATCTACAACCCACATTATGATGTCCTGCTGAACTTTCTGTCACGCCGGTCAACCTCCATAAAGATTAGACAACTGCACGGGAGATAGTATAGTGCACAAGTGTGTGCGCAAACATAGGCGCACTTTCTATTCCCTTACTCTCATAGTCCGATGGGACGGAAATCCTTCACGTCCGAAGAGAAAGGCGCAGGCCTGACAGCTTTGGGGTGCCAGCCAGATAACCTCCCAGTGGGTCTGGGTGCTGCTGGTCCCTTTTTGAATGCATCGGGCATCCGAGGGGAAGAGCAATATCTGGGCCGGTGCACCCCGGTAACATGGCTAATAATCTCTCTTCGGGGATATTGTTAGCCATGGCTAATGACCTGGCAGGGGGAGGTTTCTCCGCGTGTCCCTCTGACTAGCAGAGGGCAACGGACGAAGCGGAGGATGAGACGCGGGCGACGTGTGCAGAGTCTGGAGTTGTCGCCCGTTGGGTCCCCGGGTCGGGAGTCCCACATACCTTCCCTCCAGTTGGTTGGCTGGCTGGTTAACTGGCTGGCTTCCAGGAGAGGGGGATGCGTAAACGCATTTCCCAGCGTTGACGTTCCCAGCATTTCTCTGGCGGCTTTACGTGCTCTTCGAGGCACGTAGGTGACCCAACGCGTGTTGCTCTATGATACAATGTTTTGATTTACATTTCTAACGCGTTTCTATGAATATTATTTTCTCAAATAGGTACATAATATACAAAGGACTAGATCTCATCGAAATCTTATTACATTTACAAACGCAATAATATAGTTAAAGTGTTTTCACACTGTACGATACGAAACCGATACGATTTTGTAGATTTGTACACCTACAAACTTATTTAAAAAAATCATCGTCAAATCAAAATCGTTTGCGTCATCACTCTTCATACGCGTGTCTGTTTTTTTAAAGAATATTAGCCATGGCCCTTGACTAACTTTCCTCTTTCCCCTCCAACTAAGCACAAAGCTTGTACTAGGAGTGGGTACGACAATAGTCCAACGGGTGGGGTTTGAACCGCCGACCTTTTGGAATTCAGTCCGCTCCTCAACCGTTGAGCTATTGAGGCTCTTTAGGTATGGCAGTTTAAATTTATTGGCATTAAAACAAAATTTTCATTCATTATACCGCGTCTGCGTAGATAAAGTGTTCCCAAGAGATTGCGGTCAAGGAAAGTTGAAAATAATTGACACAAATCCGAAACTGCTAACAAAATATTACCTAAACTTTTTGGACTCTCTATTTTCCACATTTTGTACGAAAACTTGGCTCCCATTAAGTATTATAAGAAAGGGATAGATAAAATAAAATTATAAACTGGATTATTGAATAAAAAAGAACGTGTTAACACAAAACATTTTGTGGTATAAGTCCCGCAAATTGCTATCGCGCTGGAATCATGTCTCATTAACATCGAAATGACGTCATTTTGACGTCAGCCGAAATAAAAATATACCATCAGCTCGAAACTTCAGTCTAGTGCTGACGTCACTAAAATGGCGATGACGATGACTAAAACATTTATGTATTTATTTTTATGTTTTTGATTTATCGCGCAAAATGACGAAAAAATCTGACTGTAGTACGGAACCCTCGGTGCGCGAGTCTGACTCGCACTTTGTTAAACTTACTAAGGCGAAAAAGTAAAATATTCCACATATTATTATCAAAACAAAGGTTTCTCAAATTCCGGAAAAGAAACACCAAAAACATTCGTTATAATTTATTAGGTATTATTATTAAGTTTTCCCCCTATTTCCCGTACTATGTCTTTGTCCGATGATAAAGAGAAATGGCACACAAATACCTTGATCTGGGCATGCAGCCAATATGCATGCCGACGCGACGTAGACACGTTTTATTGTCAACGCTTCAACGAATGCAATTACACTGCGTCAACGGGAACATTTTTTGAACAAAGAATCACTCGAAAATACAACCCGTATTCTTGTTATCCCTGTCTGTCTTTGTTCTAGCCATCTTAACTCATAGTCTTCCATCCTCAGGGAACCTCAGAGAGGGTCACTCGCATACATGGACAGCGGAGTCTTAGGGTGAGATCTATAGAGCGCACTCTGACTTTGCTCAGACTTAAGACACGGTTAAAACGAGACAGCGTTATATAGCTGGCATAAATCTGTCTCGTTTTAACAGTGACTTAAGTCTAAGCAAAGTCAAAGCACGCTCTATAGATTTCAACCTTAGTAACAGGGTCCCGTTGGCAGCCTTCGAATACGAAACCCTAAAAACGCTTAATTCAGACCAAATCACAGAAAAACTCAAATCTAGGTATTGAAATTAATAGTGAATGAATAGAAAAGAAAATGAATAGTGAAGAAAGAAAGGTGAGCATCCTGCGAACAAAATCGCAGCCAACACTCTCAAACTGAAATCCAATAGTAAAAGATATACCATAATCCAATTTGAAGCGAACGTGAGACGTGAATTAATGTATTCGCGTGTTTCGTACAAAATTTATTATCTTATTTATCTCTTAGTACGAGTTTGTAAGCCTCGAGCACGTTGATCGATTTCGAGTAACGAAACACTGTAACATCAGCTGCTCGATTGCGGTAGAATGACAACTATAATGTCACGATCGCAATCACCTCTGATTGGTTTTCTATTGCAACAATTACCTCTAATTGGCGAATGCTCTCCGGTGTATTGGCTATGTATTATGACTAGATTATTCCCGTGACTTCGTCCTCGTGGACTATACAAATTTCAAATCCCTATTTTACCCCTTTAGGTGTTGACTTTTCGAAAATCCTTTCTTAACGGATGTCTACGTCATAATAGCTATTTGCATGCCAAATTTCGACCCGATCCGTCTAAAAGTCTGAGCTGTGCGTTTATAGATCAATCAGTCAGTCAGTCACCTTTTCGTTTTGTTTAATTATTATTTAGATCTATTAGAGAAAGAATACCTATTATGGTATTCTATGATAATAATCATCAACTATTAGAATAGAATAGAATAGAATGTTTTTTATTCATGTAAACTTTTTAAAAGTGCTTATGAATAGTCAGGTTTAATTTACCACTCGTTCGGAATGCCGTTCCTACCGAGAAGAACCAGCAAGAAACTCGGCGGTTGCTCTTTTTAATTTTTCAATTTACAATGTTATTATACCGTACTATACAAGCCATTGCAGCCCCGTGCATTGCTGGAGCGAGTCAAATCCAAGCTTTTTTATCGTTTACATAGTCTGCGACTGTATAATATGCTTTTTTTAGGAGCATACTTTTAACACATTTTTTAAACTTGTGTAAAGGCAAGTCTAAAATTGCTTGTGGAGTTTTATTATAAAATATTACACTCATTCCCACAAATGACTTTCGCACCTTCCAGAGGCGGAGCGCAGGAGTAGCTAGCTTATTTTTGTTTCTAGTTTGCCTATCATGGAGATCACTGATTTTTTTGTAACTGTGAATGTTTTGTCGTACAAAAATTATATTATTGTAAATATATTGGGACAAGCACAACTAGCAACTGACATTCGAAATCTATCAACGTTGTCGTAATGGATAAAATCGCACTAAGCCTACCGATTGAAACTCCGAACTTATGAAAATTAACTTTGTTCCGACACAAAGAACCCAATGTATGGTAATTAGAGAACAAAGGGATTCGCTAACGAAGTATAGCCGGGGTTGAAGTGGCGCAATTGTTTTCGTGTTACGGAAGTGACATTTATGAAATTATTAAATTATGAAGTAAGGATCTAATCCGCAATTTTTGACTAAGTAAGTATTTAAAAACTTAAATTGTCGCTGAGCAAAAAATATCTTTTTTAAGGTTCCGTACCACAAAAGGAAAAACGGAACCCTTATAGGATCACTTCGTTGTCTGTCTGTCAAGAAATCTAGGGGTAGGTACTTCCCGTTGACCTAGAATCATGAAATTTGGCAGGTAGGTAGGTCTTACAGCAGACTTATGGGGAAAAATCTGAAAACCGTGAATTTGTCGTTACATCACACAAAAAAAAATTGTGGCCATGAAATAATAACAAATAATAATTAGTGTTTTCAATTTTCAAAGTAAAATAATTATATCAAGTGAGATATCATATGAAAGGGCTTCACTTGTGCATTCTAAAACAGAATTTTTGTTAATTTTTATGCATAATAGCTTTTGATTTATCGTGCAAAATGTCTTTATCGTGCAAAATGTCGAAAAAGTACGACTGTAGTACGGAACCCTCGGTGTGCGAGCCTGACTCGCACTTGGCCAGTTTTTTAAAAGGTATATAAAGTCTTTTTACGAGAGAACAATTTTTTTATTTATTTTTAAACCTTGCCGATTCGTATTCAGCAAAATTTCAAGAAGGCGTATTTTAAAGTGAGCTAAATTGGCACTGGGCCGAAAAGTGCTGAAAAGGTTCCCAAAATACGAATTTAATGATGACTACATTGCCATAAAACAAGTTCTTAATATAGCCATGTTTTATGGTTGATAACGACTTCTTTTAATCGAAATATATAAAAGGAAAAGGTGACTGACTGACTGACTGATTGATGTATCAACGGAAAGCTCAAACTACTGGACGGATCGGGCTGAAATTTGGCATGCAGATACCTAGATGTTATGACGTAGGCATCCGCTAAGAAAGGATTTTTGAAAATTTAACCCCTAAAGGGATGAAATAGGGGTTTGAAATTTGTGAAAATACAAGCGAACTGATTGAAATACCTACTTGCCAACTACCGAAACACCGATCTGTCCGCACACGATGTGTGTAATGGTAACGTTCAAAGGTTGACTGAAAGAGATTGCTTTAGCGATAAGACCGCTTTTGCAATTTTTTTTTTATTTTTTTTTTAAAGAATATTAGCCATGTTAAATGACTAGTATTCTCCTTTCCTCTCCAACTAAGCATCAAGCTTGTGCTAGGAGAAGGTACGACAATAGTGCAACGGGTAGGGTTTGAACCGTCGACCTTTCGGTTTTCAGTCCACTCCTTTACCCGTCGGGCTATCGAGGCTCTAAATATGCTTATTTTGTGTGTACAATCACTACCTATATTATAATTAATGCGAAAGTGTGTTTGTTTGTTGGTTTATTGGTTTGCTGGTATGTCCTTTAACTACGTCGAAACGGAGTAACGGATCGACCAGATTTTCACGTGGAGCGTAAATAAGGCTACTTTACATCCAGGAAAATCAAGATTTCCTGCGGGATTAGTCGAGAGCATCAGCCAGTCTTCGCTTTTTCAGTCAGTTCGTTTTTCCTTTTTCACCTGTAGAGTGAATGTAGCTATTTTTTATTCCTGAAAATCAGAGTTCCCGTGGGATTTTTAAAAACCTAAAGTCGTGCGCATGAGCTAGTCTTCTCTGTAAATAGATAACCCAGTGTCCTTTCCGATAAATGCCAGTACAGCTGCAATATAAATAGTGAAGTGATCGACAGGAGAGACGTATGCGTCACTTTGACGCTACAAGCGCGTGGGCGGGGTATGCGGCCACGTGTTTTGTGTTTATTGCCGGCTAGTTGTTGTTGCAAGATTCTAGAGGCAAGAGTGTAGCCGGGTAGTTGAGAAATCATAACCTCAAGCTCAGAATTTCGTACCAACGTATACCTATATTTTGGATAAGAAAACTGACGAGAAAACTAACTATCGGCGATTATCTTCCTCAAGAAACGCACAATAAATGTACATTCCGTATAAAAGAAAGGGATGCTCTCTGACTGTTCACACTGTCGGCGACGACTCGCTTTACTAGTTTTGTCGCTGAGCGACGAGCTTTCAAAAATAAACTCGCTCAGCGATATTCATTCAGCGATGCTCGCTCGCTTGAACACGTGTAACGCGCGCGCAGATTTGAACAGGACTGAGCGACCGCGGGCGAATGGCGCGAGTAATCGCTCGTCGCACTTGCACACTCGCTTATAGCCGAAAAAACTATCGAAACTACACACTCGCTTCTCGCTAATCGCCAACTCGTTTATAATTTCTAGTTCTATTCGTTTCTCGTTCATCGTCGGCGGTCGGACCACTGCCTTAAGGTGTAAAATATGCAACTTTATCACTACAAAAATATGATAATAATGTTATTATACAGGATCCTTTGGAGTATTTAGACCTAAATTACAAACGGTGGGTAGCTACCTATATTATGAGTTTATAATTATTGTTGAAGTCGCCTTTTTACAACGCAATTAGTGCTCGTTTGGGACTAATTATATTTTTATTTTCAGCTAACGACTTTTCTTTTAGTAATTTATTAGCGTTGCGCAAAAGGTGTCAGACTGTAGACATTATGACTACGGCTTTACACTTGACCTTCCAAATTAAATTAAAACAAGTTTATTAAGCTTCGTTTACGCCAGAGCCACATAGCAACATTGTGGCATGCCACAAGGCCGTATAATATGCAATGGTACCATAAGTATTTCAATTATACTGTCTATATGACAGCTGCATGCTGTAAATTAGGTCACAGATAAAATTGCATTGAAAAAAAAGGAAAACATGACCCATTTCCCGGAAGAATTTCACCGACATTGAAACTCACCGAGAGACAATGCGCACCTATAGAAAACAATAACGCATGTCCAATGACCTTTTAAACGGCCAAAAGTAACCGTGACGGTTCCATCTGCTCACGCGCAAGTCCCGAAATAACACCCTCCGCTCCCGTATCGAGTTGCCGTCAGTATAGCGAAGATCGTGAGCAACGCCGCCTGTGATACGTATTCTAGTCTTTCTGTCCTTTTTAAGTGACACCGCAAAAATGACAAGTAAATAAGTGCTGCCCCCCATTTTTCCCAGCTTGTGACTTGGTTTTTTGGATTTTTCCTCAAGTGTTATTTTCTAATGTGGCATTATTATAAACGCTGTAAGTACGTGCTTTGGGTTTAAAATAACTGCTTACCTACAAGGTATATATGTATAACTGAAATAACCCTTAATCTTAACTGAAAATAATTTCAATATAAGTAGACTTTTAAAAGTAAAACAAAAGACATAAAAATACTGCTCTTGATACTTAATTAAAGTTACTAGTATCTCTGTCCTTTTAAGTGACACCGCAAAAATGATAAGTAAATAAGTGCTGCCCCCCATTTTTCCCAGCTTGTGACTTGGTTTTTTGGATTTATCCTCAAGTGTTATTTTCTAATGTGGCTATATAAATTATAAACGCTGTAAGTACGTGCTTTGGGTTTAAAATAACTGCTTACCTACAAGGTGCAAAGGACTAAAATAACTTTTAATCTTAACTCAAAATACCCTCAATATGTTATGTAGACTTTAAAAGCAAAACAAAAGATGAAAGAAAGTTACTAGTATCTGTGACCTTTTTAAGTGACACCGTAAAAATGACAAGTAAATAAGTGCTGCCCCACACTTTTCCCAGCTTGTGACTTGGTTTTTGGATTTTTCCTAAAGTGTTATTTTCTAATGTATATATAGCTATATTAGAAACGCTGTAATTACACACTTCGGGTTTGAAATAATTTTTAACCTATAAGGTATGAAGCACTGAAATAACTCTTAATCTTAACTCAAAAGACTCTCAATTCGAATAGATTTTAAAAGCAAAACAAAAGAAACAGTTTCTGCCCCGACTTTTTCCCATTCGTGACCTTATTTTCCATATTTGTGACTTTGTTTTAAGATTTTATGTCAAGTAGGTAGTTTATCCTATCGATTTCATAGAAAGTTAGGGTCCTGCAGCGCAATCAGTGCGACACATCTCTTGCGGAATCTGCATTGACAGAGTGTATACGAAATCCCGAGAAACCGTTGTGGCTTTGATTGTACTTTTAGATTTTACTTGAAGTGTCTTATCAATTTCATAGAAAACTAGCGGATAGGTACCCGTCGTGTGCTTCTACGCTAAAAACTTTAAGACCATCTTCTCATTACGTCCTTTCTAATGAAACCGGTTTCGGGCACTTTGGTTTGAGGGTTTCAAAGTCTGTAACAGATACATTTATATTATGTTAAAGTTTGTGTTATATATTAAAAGAAGATCAGGTCGAGATGGCAACCGGCTGAGTTTGTTGTGGGCTCTTCTCAGACCTGGGCGCGTTTGGAACCCTCGTTTTAAGTTCACGTAAAAATTATCACCACTATAACTTACAAATCCAACCACCGACCATCAAAAAGTGTAATTTATTACCTATTTTGAATAAATTCGTTGACTATTTGACTATTTGGGGTATGAGGCGCGGGGGGGGGGGCGCTCGCCCGCACCGGGTTAGCGCGGGGACTGTGTGGGTGTGATTCCCTCCCAGATTGCCATCTTGACCTGTCGCGGACTATACCTATCTCTTTCACGAAATCTGTATAAACGTGGTATAAACAAAGCGTAGCAAATCGGCTCAAGAAAGCTTTGTCACTTGTCGCCTTGATTGTACAAATATTTTGAACCCCGAGGCAGACCCGTTTTATTTTAATGCACATTTCGACTCGTGAGAGAGAATGTATTGTTTCAAAAACCCAGTTTTCAGTTTTCACATTCAGTCACTTCACAGGAAGGGATTTGCTTCCCTGAAATATACGATTTGCTCGCGAAAATCTCGCGTGGGATTCTACGTGACTTCATGGTTATAAGAATGATTTTCTCTTTTTATGCAGTCGTTTTTTGAGTATCAGGCATTTTACGTAGTATTCCCGTTTTTCCTCCACCTTAGCTTAATCATCACCATTATCGTTAACCAATAGACAGACTTTTATTTTTATTTTTATCACAAACTTATTTACTTCATTTGAACATAGGATTTGCATTTTACACTAACAAATGGGAACGATGATCCTGCAGAAGAATGAACTGTGTTGCAGTGATCATCCTCCTTATACAATACTAGCTTATGCTCGCGACTTCGTCCCCTTAGGAGAAAGAAAAAGTGTACGATTTGAATTGTAGAAATATGTAGGATTCTAGGTCAACGGAAAGTACCCTATAGGTTTTCCTGACAGACACGACAAACAGAGGACACACAGTAAGACAGACAACAAATTGTAAGGGCTCCTCTTTTCCTTTTGAGGTACGGAACACTAGAAATCCTACGTAGGTATACCAGCTTTAAATGAAACGAGTACAAGGAGAGAAAACACGTTTTTCAGGCAATGACGTCCCGTTTGACAGCGGAAACACAAAAGATATGAATTGCAATGAATAAAACACAACGTCACGGCGCGAAGGCCGCCTACGTCAGGCGTTTATTTAAATATATTTTATACGCACACGCTTTGTTCACTTTTAGACACTGATAAGTGGTGAAAAACACTTTTTCAGACAAATAGGTATAGTACGCGACAGATTGAGATGGCAATCGTGGTGCAGACGCTCCGCACACCCGCACAGCCCCCGCACAGCCCCCGCGCTAACCAGGTGCGGGATGACGCCCGATTGCCATCTCTAGCGAACTACATGTACACTTTTTGCTTACCTCACCATCATCATGATCAATCCATCGCCGGTTGAGAACGCGTCTCTTCTCAGAATGAGAAGGGTTTGGCCACAGTCCTCCACGCTGGCTATGAGAACATTATAGAGAGCAAGTGACTATAGCAAGACGTGACAAACGTCACCTACAGGTTAAGCCGCTTCCTATTCGGGAGGTCGGGAGTTCGATGCCGGATTGTACTGGGTTAGCGTGGAGGACTAAGCACTTCTCACTGTGAGAGGAGACCAGTACTCAGTAGTGCGCCAGCGATAGATTGATCATGATGATGACGACCTACGCTAGACGCCTGAGACTGCACGCTTGCCTTATAATTGGGTATTTGAGTACATCAAAAATAAATTATTTGTCAGTGATTATTAAATAGAGGGTTTTCCAAAATACATAAAATCCACGTCCTTTGTTGGTTTTAAGTGTAATAACCATTTTAAATTATCGATTAAACTAAAAAAGCACGTCAAAATAATGTTGTGGTAGGTACGTCACACACCGGTATTTCATAGAATCTCCCATACTAAGCGCGCGTTTTGACGTTTAATAAAAAGTTACTGATTTGACTAGTTGTCAAATACCGTATTCGCGACAGGTTAAGATGGCAATCGGGGTATGAGGCACCACTGACACACACACACACACCTGGGTGTGCGTGGCGTTCCCTCCCATCTCGATCTGTCACCTTCATACAATGTCTTCCTTGTTTTCAAATTACAATCGGTATTTATGTATCCATTTGAATGTAAACTCCGCTTTACATTTATGTATTTCCTTTTTTTATTTTTTTATTTTTTTATTTTATTTGACTAACCAACAACATTTACACATACACAAGTATTTACATACAAAAGGATTTATAACTAAAGGACACATAGCATAAACGTTAACAACTGGCTAGTACAAAAGATTTAGGTACAATGATGTTATGACTTTAAAAGGCAGTAAAGTAAAGCAAAATGTAATAAGGAATTAGCACGTTAAATCGGTTAAGTCTCATTACAAACTGATTAATTAGCTCCCTTTCGTAGGGAGATAATGACGTTACGACGAAAACAGGTTGTCGTAGAATTAAAAATATTTAGCTGTCGATCTTTCTGATGAAGCGTATTAAATTGATGACAGATGCGATTGAGGAAAGAGTGCGTCGCAAAAACAGTGCGGCAGGGCTTAGTTGGAAATACGTTGTAAGTGCGAGTTGTTCGTTTTGGGATTTTACAATTTAGACCTATTTTTGACAAAAGTGTGGTATCCGTTTGATTGTTGATGATTTTATGCAGTTTATTTTACTGTTTTTATTCGTAACAAATTGATATTAAAGCTCGAGAATACCTATTTTCTCTTTTTTCCTAGCATAAATGTCTTGTTGAGCTGTATTAAACGAGGTTTTACGCATGGCAATAATAAAACCGGCCAAGCGCGAGTTAGGCTCGCGCACCGAGTGTTCCGTACTACAGTCGTATTTTTTCGAAAATACTAATTATTAGTTCATGGCCACAATTTAATTTTTTTTTGTGATGTAACCACAAATTTACGGTTTTCAGATTTTTCCCCTTATATCTGCTATTAGACCTACCTACCTGCCAAAACAGACGAGACAGACAGATAGATAACAAAGTGATCCTATAAGGGTTCAGTTTTCCTTTTGGGGTACGGAACCTTAAAATCATTATTATAAAGTGAAAACTAGTTGATTAACCCTAGTTTTGCTCGAGTGGAATTTTAAAAACCGGTGAGGAGGTGGAATTTGAAAAATCTTGATACATTTGATCGAAATCCAGAATACAAATTTTCGTGGTTATACCTAACTTGAAAAAGAACGAACTTTTATACAAATTTTTACCTATGGATATAAGTAATTTGAAAAAATGACGGACTTTCATATACATTTTCATACCCTATTCATCTCTTATTTTCAAAGATTCTTTCTAGTGAGATCAGTCAGTCAGTTGTTTGTTGTGTTATGTGCATTTTATTTTACCATTTGCTACACTAGTGTGATAATACAATGACTGTCTTCAATGGTTGTCAGTCTGTCACCTACAACAATGCTATGAATATGAATAGTAAATGATAAGTATGTACGTAGTAATTTTAAAACTGTCTCCACAAGGCAGCGTGGCCGAGTGGTCTAAGGCGCTGGTTTTAGGCACCAGTCCGAAAGGGCGTGGGTTCGAATCCCACCGCTGTCAATAAAAATTATTTTATTTTTAAATGACTAAAAATAGAAATAAGAAAATATGCAATGTAGTTCCCGGTGGATGATATTTTTGTTAATTACATCATTCTCATGAATTTGGATTTTTAAAAATAGTTTTAGGGTTCCGTGCGCAAAGAGTTTCAACTGGCCCCTATTACTAAGCCGCCGCTGTCCGTCCGTCCATCTGTCTGTTAGCGGTCTGTATCTCGGGAACTTTAATAGGTAGAGAGTTGAAATTTTCACAGAATGTGTATTTCTATTACCGCAATAACCACAATTGAGTAATATAAATTCCAAAATGGCCACCATGAATATTTAAAAAAATGAAGTGTTATTTATTTCTTGTACGATGGTACGGAACCCTTCGTGTGCGAATCCCATTCGCACTTGGCCGATTTTTTATTGAAAATGTTATATTGATAGCTGAAAAATTAGAACCTCAAAAAGCTGTTGCAAGTAAACTAGAAACGTTTAGTTAAAATATTGTGTCCACTTGTGACAAAATATAAAGGAAACGATAAAAAGAATCCGCCAACCTTGCCCAAAATAACCCTGACGTTCGGATAGACGTGAGATAAAACTCCAGAAACGATTTAGCGTAGCAGCTCATTCCGCAATAAAGTAATTCCAAACATTAACTGTATTTTTGACAGTTTTACACGTCCTCCGTGACTGTACGAGCCACTCGTACATTTTTTATGACTTTAAATATCATGAAAGCAAACCGATAACTAAATACTTGTTTAGCGCTAACAACACTGCGCGTTGCGCCGTTGCGTTGCGGTGACGGCTATATTATTTTTAAGAAACAACCAGTGTAATACAATCACCATGACAATCACTTACCAAACTAACTAAACTCAAGCTAAACTCTAATTTTAAATTCGGTGGAATTCTGACGTTGTCATTTTTATATAATATCAGGGGAGTTATTTGTATGAAAAACAGTGTGACCACCACCTGAAGTTCGATTTTACCCCAAATTACATTAAATCCCTATCAATATAAAAAGCTCTAAGACATAACTTCGCACTAAAATAGGGTGCAATCTTTAACAGTGGAAAGTGGAAACTGGCAGCAATGGGATAGGTTGATTTGAGGATGTAATCTTGACTTATATGTTGAACATTTCTAAGTTTATTATTAATCATCTTGATGTGCCTAAAAGTACACGCTTAGATTATGATTCGGGATTTTTTCAAGAAATTCTTTCACAAAAACCTCGTTCTTTACGTAAACAACAAAAAATCGCCAAATCGGTTGATTTGTTCTCAAGTGATGATCCTACATGCGGCAATTGATCTTAAATGTACCTACTTAAATTTAACTAAGTACTACAATATTTAAAGTTTTCTTCTTTGTGGGAATTGTTTTATCTGTGGTAACATTAAGAAACGTCAGAATTCCACGGAATTAAAAATCAGACTATAGCAGCTTTTATTCATCTATTATCAAACAAACTATCTATGAACTATTAACTTGGGAACGGGGATCTTAACATATTATGAACTTTTAACGTATGAACCCAATTAACTACAACTTATAAACTATATCTATTACTAACTTTATCTATCAACAACTTTAACAACTACTAAACTGTACGGGAAACCCGACGCGTCCCGTACAGTGACTTTGGCCAAATAATTTTAATCTGGACTACAGAGTATGCAGCTATGAATCATTGAAAGATTAATGCTAACTTCATACTACCACAAGAAAAACATAATAAGGTTAAAGTTTATTTAAAAAAATGCAACAGGTACGCCTTACTTTTCTTTTCATTTGCGTAATAAATATAGTCATAATGAGTCATTATATTATGTGGTACAGTATTGGGACTAGATTTCCAACTCACTATAATTAGGAATTCGATAAAATCTGCCACAACGGACGTTTGCATGACGTCGTCGCGACGTTAGACTCAACTATTTCCCAACTTTACGAAAACACTCATTGACGAAACGGCCAAAAATACTGGTTGCGATTGCCGTTTTTAATAGAATCAAGCAGTCATTTAAAAAAAAAAAAAAAAAAAAAGCAGTCATTTGTAATAAGGCGTCACCAACAAAATAAATGGAGGCGTAGAATTTTGCAAAAAAAAAGCGAGACAAAATACGAGTCTTTACGAATGTGATTCCCACGCAAATTTTTTTTGGCACTTTCTACGACTTGGTCTGTTATGAAAAATAATCTATATTTATATCAAAATGAATTTTTATCCCGAAAGCGTTTCTATGCTTACCATTCATCTGATTGAGTTGAGACTGTAAAGTTGTTGTTGGAACAAAAAATCAAAATAATATTCAATTAAATTTTTATAAGTAGGTAATTTTGAATCGTCAAAATAATCTACCTCTGGTTAGGTTAGGTTATCCTTATGAATAGGAATGCCTTATCTTCTTATTTTGAGATAGAATACCTTAGTATCTACCTTTTTGTTTTGTGATAGAATACCTTAGTAGGTACCTACCTTTTTGTTTTGTGATAGAATACCTTAGTAGCTACCTTCTTGTTTTGTGATGGTACCATAAACGTGTGAAGTGGTAATAGCCTAGTGTTAAGAGCACAGACCATTTTCTCAGTGGTTAAGATCCAAGGTTCAATGCCAGGCATGTACCACTAACTTTTTGGAGTTATGTGCGTTTTAATTAATTAAATATAACTTGCTTTAACGGTGAAGGAAAACATCGTGAGGAAACCTGCACGCCCGAGAGTTCTCCAGAATGTTCTCAAAGGTGTGTGAAGTCTACCAATCCGCACATGGCCAGCGTGGTAGAATATGGCCAAAACCCTTCTCACGCTGATAGGGGACTCTGTAGTGAGGCGGCGATGGGTTGATCATGATGATGATGATGATGACATTATTATTAAGTATTTTAGGTGATTTTGTAATTCTAGAGAATACAAAGTTTTGTAGACGCGTGTATTTGACGAGGACGTGGTGCTAAAATACCTTGGTTAAATTTGGCGTTTGTAAATATGCGCGAAGATCCGGCTAAGCTTATAAATAGCGGCCCAGCTTCTCCCTAGTGACCATTTTATAGTTAGCTGAATCCCACGACTTCGTCCGCGTGGAATTAGGTTTTTAAAAATCCCGTGGTAACTCTTTGATTTTCCGGGATAAAAAGTAGCCTATGTCACTCTCCAGGTCTTTATCTATATCCATGCAAAAAATCACGGTAATCCGTTACACCGTTGCGACGTGAGAGAAGGATAAACCAACAAACCAACAAACAAACACACTTTCGCAATTATAATAAGGGTACTGACTAGCTAATACCCGCGACTTTTTCCGCATGAATTTAGGTTTTTTAAAATATCCATGCGAAAAAATCACGTCGATCCGTTGCTCCGTTGCGGCGTGATTGAAGGACAAACCAACAAAAACACCCACTTTTGCATTTCTAATATGTGTTGTAGCTAATGGCGGGCATGTGTTGCAATGCGACTAATGCGCGCTGATGGTCATCATCATCATTATTTCAATTTTCAATCCATCCGGCCCAATACTGAGAACAGTTCTCCTCTCAGAAGAGCTAAGGCCATTATAATCCACCACGCTGACCAAGTGCAGATTGGCAGACTTCACAGAACATTGTTGAGCATGCAGACTCAGGCATGCAGGTTTCCTCACTACGTCTTCCTTCACAGCTAAAGCAAGTGATATTTAATTACTTAAAACGCATATAGCTCTGAAAACTTAGAGGTGCATGCCCGGAATCGAACCCCCGACCTCCGATAAGGAGGCGGACGTCTTAACCACTATGCTGTCACAGCTCAAAATTAGTCAATACTCAAGACTGTTTTTTCTCTTTCAGATACTTAAAGAAGAAGAAACATAAAAAATGGAGCAGTTCGAATCGCTGCTGACGTGCTGCGTGTGCTTGGACCGGTTCCGAAATCCGAAGCTGCTACCATGCCAGCACAGCTTCTGTATGGAACCGTGCATGGACGGCCTGGTCGACTATGTACGCCGACAGGTAAGCCCATTTTCATGACATCCCATATAAGTTGCTCAGGAATTTTTTTAACCTGGTTCCTCCGTCACCTTTCCACTATCGTACTGCTAGGTATCATCAAGGTCTGCACCCGTATGGAGTCAAAATTCCGAATTATACGAAGCGATTTGCTTCCTCGTTTCTGATTCGAGCCGCTAAGGTTTGGAACGGCTTTTCGGCGTCCGTGTTTCCTGCCTCGTCACGCCACGTCTGGTGTCTGGTGCACTTCGACCACCCGTTGTGCCAGATCCTTTTTTCCACGCACATGCAAACTGTGGAATCAACTCCCTTCGGTGGTGTTCCCATTAAATTACAAGAACGATTGTTGTCAAGCGCAAGGCTGGAGTAAAAAAAAGTTTCCTAGGAACTTTTTAACCTTCACTTGTCTACTATCGTGCCGCAAGGCATCATCAAGGTCTGCACCCGTACGGAGTTGAAATTCTACGGACACATATGAAGCAACTTGGTTCCTCGTTTCTGATTCAAACCTCAAGGATATGAATGCCCTTCCGGCATCAGTTTTCTCCTCCACTTTCATTCCATGTACAGGAAGGTACTTACTTATTTTGACAGTATGTATTCCAACAATCTTATTCAATGATAAACTCGTATTAAGCTAGAAACTCAGTAAATATCATTTTTTCCAGGTTAAATGTCCAGAATGTCGTGCAGAGCACCGAATCCCTTATCAAGGTGTGCAAGGCTTCCCTACAAATGTCACCCTACAAAGGTTTCTGGAGCTGCACGCCAACATCGCTGGGGAACTTCCCGATCCCACAGCTGGGCAAGTCATGGAGAGATGCAATGTATGCTCGGAAAAGGCTTATTGCGCCCCATGCGCCCATTGCGACAAAAAAGTTTGTGAAGACTGCAAATCTGCTCATATGGAAGTTCTCCGAAGAGAAATCGCCCGTATCAATAATCAAATACGTCGTGGTGTAAATAGAATTCAAGATATTTTAGCTATAGTAGAACGAAACACAGCGAATCTCCAAACAAACTGTGGTGCAGTAGCTGGAGAAATTGATGAAATACACAAGAGACTTTCAAAGGCTCTGAAGGACCGAACAGACTTTCTACGCAATGAAGTCGACCGCTATCTAGCTACCGAACTTAGAAATTTAACACATTTGAAGGATAATTTAGAGTTAGAGTTAGGTAATATTCAAAGTAACAGTGATCTCGCTGATAAGTATATAAATGATGACGTTGAATGGGAGGACACAGAACTGGTTGATACCAAAGAAATTTTCCTTAAAACCGTCGAGTTCCTTAGAAACTTTGATTATGAGGCTGGTGATTATAACCGTAGGATAAGATTTATAATGACTCATGATCCCAATCAACTTGTCATGCATGTGGCTAGTTACGGAGAGTTGAATATCACTCAGCCGAATGCTTATTCATTGGGTATTCAACAAACACAGGGCCTGACGAGATCAAAGAGTGATCATCGTTTAGCTACGCAATTCCGTCAACAAGAGGAAGCGAAAGGGTGGATGGAAAATGAAGAACCAATTTTAGGTGGTCGTAAGTTTGGTGAACGCCGCCCACCTCCACCAGAAAAACACACCAGAGATTATGCCACAGACGACTACAGTGGCTATGAATCTGAGCACAGACCCTCTCGTAGATTCCGTTCGCGTTTTGTTAAGAGCCATCAACAAGATAACGACTCTGACACTGAAGTAACAACCCGTGCTACGAAATCCGAGGTAAAGGAAAAGGAAAAAGAAAAGGTTACCGATACTGAAGATGCCACTCGGGGACCTCTTAGTGGAATATTCAGACTAAGTGACTGCCCTCGAGTTATGCAAAGAATATTTGATGTAGACAGTGGCAAAAAAAAAGAAAAGAAGGAACCACCACCACCACCAAAGCCGGTTCAACCAGCGCCACAACCTCAAAGACAACGTCCTCCACCTCCAGTGAGACAACAGAGTGAGGATGACGAAATCACGCGCCTTAAACGACAAAACAAAGGAGCGGCTTCATCTACAGAACCAGATCGCGTACCACCGCGACCAGTAGAGGAAGAAAGAACTACAACTAGTCGTAAACCCCCGACACCAGCTCGTGAGGTGAGTTGGGAAGATGAATAAAAGTGACGACAACAAAACGAAGTACAATTTAGAAAATTAATCATCGATACTAACATGGACAACGCAATAACTAACTAGGGCATTCCATAATTACACTCCACGTTAATCATACTCACACAAACACAACACTAAGAAAATTGTAACTCAACGCGCTAACAACTCAATTGGTGCAATACCGAATTTCAGTATATTTCTCAGGCCTCCAGCGACGGTGAATCCGATGATGAATCTGTTGGATCCCTGCAAAGAAATCAGCGGAAGAATACCGCACCTGCACCCAAACCGACCGTCACTAGAAGGCCGTCTGCATCCGATACACCTGCTGCACACCGGCCGGCAGCCCGAGCAGCTAGCACTGAATCTAGCGCCTCTACAGAAAGTTCCGGCTCGGCGGTAAAACACACAGGTGCGATTCTGAGTATCGCAGAATTGAAAGCAAAGTACAGCCCTGATGAAGCGAAACCAAAACCGAGATCTCGTTTTCTGTCCGCAGGCAATGAAAGATCAACACCGACGACAGCCAATGGAACAGCCGGCGGCGCACAACGGGTACAAAGTCGGTTTGTTGGGTCTCAGCGACCGACGCCCGCACCGGCGCCCGCCGAGCCGGCACACGAAGACTCCGATACGAGTTCTGAGGAAGAGACTGACTCCTCAGAGGAAAGCGAAGAGGAGCCTGTGACGCAAAGGAAGCCCGACAGTCAGGCGATGGCGCGAACCGATATAGGTCCTCTCCTAGCGAGAAGTAGCAATGCTCGAAGTGACGCACAAGATACTAAAACCAAAGATACGCCTGCCCCATCACGATACCGCACTCGGCAGCCATCACAACCAGAAGAAGAACCTGCTCCTCGATACGGCGCTAGTGGCTCTTCGTACAGCAGTCGCTACGGTAGCAAACCAAAAGACGAAGAGCCGACATCTTCTTTAGATGACGATACCAAATATCCAACCGCCCGATCCAGGTACCTTGCCTTGAAAGAAAGGCGTAATCGTCTCGCACGAAGCAAGAGTAGCCATACGGGTTTTGGTGGAGGTGATGACGACGACGACGAGCCCGTGTCTCCGACAACCGCTTCACCATCAGCATATCTCGCGGCTCGATACGGCACCGGCACCGCTGGTTCAGAGTTGTCTCGCAGCCGATCATCCCACGCGCTAAAATCGAGAGAGAGCTCCCCCGAACGCCCAGTGGCCGGCGAGAAGGACGGAGCGGCCTTGAGTTCCTGGGCGAGATACTTGAAGAGCAAGTACGGCTCGCGAGGGAAAGAGCGCGATCCGAGCAGTACGTCTTCGAGCAACGCCCGTCGCTTGTCTCTCGGGCTGCCTTTGCGCTCGGCGAACGAGCTTGCCAGTTCTGATGACGATTCAAAAAACGCGGCAGGCTCCCCCATCTCCCCTACGGCGGCTACAGCAGCGGTAGCAGGTTAGAAAGATGAGTGGCGTGTACATAGGTTTGCGGCTTCTGATGAGTTGGGTTGTCCACTAATCTCTTACAGGTTTTAATCTTGTTTCTTTGGCACAGGTTTCGCAGCAGCAGGTTCCTCCCCTAGGAGCCAGTACTTGCAGAAACGCCGTTTACAATTCAGTGTAGGGAGTCGGGGGAGCGAACCGGGTTGTTTTACATGGCCTCGTGGCATCGCTGTAGGACCTGAAAATATAATGGTCGTGGCCGATTCATCTAACCATCGAGTACAAGTAAGTAAATACTACTAAAAAAATAAAAACCTGAGACAGCAGACGCAACTTAAAATATGCCTAAAACCGTGTCTGATATGTTAATATGTGTAATCCAAAAACCGGCAAAAATAGCTGCAGTAGTTACTGAAGAAAAAATGCATGAATATAATAGATATGTAGATAGATAGATAGAAAAACTTTATTGCACACAAAATATGCCAAAAACAAATAAACTAAAATCTATTGTATGCAAAGGCGGTCTTATTGTTTTGGTAATATAATTTCTTATAAGTATGATCATTATATTTACACTCACACAACAAGATTCAATATAAAATTCTGGTGCAATGATGTGAAATCGCGAACGTATACCAAGGGAGTTGAATCCAGGCCAACGTCACTGAAGTTTGTAAAGTTCAGCAAACACTGTGGCAACTGTACGCGTAGTACAAGATTTTACGTCTCACCAAACCAAACCAAATTCGAGAGTCGAAATACTTCCGCGTTACAGTAAACTGGATCTTAATTGTCTTGTTTTAAAGCTCAAGTTTGTCTACACTTCTACAGCCAGCGCTCCAAGCGGAAGCATTGCGAAATTAAAATCAATGGCATTGAATATTTGACTTCAATTCAAGGCAGTTTAGGTCCATTTTACTGTAACGCGGAAGTATTTCGACTCTCGAATTTGGTTTGGTTTGGTGAGACGTAAAATCTTGTACTACGGGTACTGTACGCTTAGTAAAAGATTTTATGTCACACCAACGTTGATAGTATTCGAGTGTCGAAACACTTCCGCGTTATAGTAAACTGGATCTTATCAGCCTTATTTTAAAGCTCAAGTTTGTCTACACATCTACAGCCAGCGCTCCAAGCGGAAACGTTGCGAAATTAAAATCAATTCATTTTACTTCGACCATAGATTAATTATTGGTCTCGCTTATGATCTATGACTTCGACGTTTTTGTGTTTTGACTCTCGAATTCTAGCAACGTTTGGTGAGACGTAAAATCTTATACTAAGCGTACTGGCAACGTACTCGTATGTGGAATATAAGTAAATCTACATATTTCAAAAGTTTATTGGAATATGATATTCCCACAATTGTCATGCAGTTGCAATTGGTATGCAGCAGGCGTAAGATTTTTAAATTCAATAATAGTTTTCATTTTATAGATCCACCACCAAATCATCAAACAAAATTGATCTCACTGATATTACATCGAAAAAATTTGGGAGGCTTTAATTTTTTTTGCTACTGTATCGAGAGTTCGGCTTTGTAGAGCGTTGTCTCTGTCACTCGTACCTATATGACATTTTGTCGGTCTCAACGACAGAGGCTCTACAAATCTGTTATTTCCTTCTAAAGGTCAATGTACATTACTTTCTGCCGCGTACTGAAAGAGGAGCAGTCGGGCTTTAGTTTAGAACTTTATGCATAAACAGCTGTTTTTATTTATATTTTACTAGCTTATGCTCGGGACTCGTCCGCGTGGACTACACAAATTTCAAACCCCTATTTTACCCCCTTAGGGGTTGAATTTTCAAAAATCCTTTCTTACCAGATGCCTACGTCATAATAGCTATCTGCATGCCAAATTTCAGCCCGATCCGTCCAGTAGTTTGAGCTGTGCGTTGATAGATCAGTCAGTCAGGTAGTCAGTCAGTCAGTCACCTTAACCTTTTATATATTTAAATTAAATTTGTATAACGCGAACTCGCCATCCTTACATAAACTTCAACAGTTTCTAGAGGATGGCGATCTGTGTATTTCAAATGTATTATTGAATTTTTCGTGATCAATAAATTAAAATGTTCCGTGATCAATAAAGATAGATATATGCTATTACGGACTTTTTTTAGAGCTGTTTAAGAGGAACAATTTCACCGAACTTTGTTTTCGTGTAACTTTAACTATTTAGGCAGCGCACGCCACGGAAGCTCACAGATGAGATGACTTTTTCACTTTATTGCAATTTTCGAACATCTCTAATTTTTTTGAAAATAAAATAAAAAATATTTTGTTGTCCAGGTGTTCGACTCGAATGGCATCTTCGTGAAGGAGTTTGGGCAGTACGGCAGTGGAGAAGGCGAGTTCGACTGTCTAGCTGGAATCGCCGTCAACCGCATAGGACAGTACATCATCGCTGATCGATACAACCATCGGATACAAGTAAGCCTACTTTCGTCATCATAAATGTGTGTATGGGTTTAATGAAAACTGTCATACCCCTTCCAGGTTAGCCTGCTTCCATCTTAGACTGCATCGTCACTTACCACGTGTTGAGATTGCGGTCAAGGGCTAACTCGTATCCGAATAAAATAAAATAACAATTCTTTCGTAATGATACCGACTATTAAATAAATTACTAGTCAAGCTTTTTTAAAAAAAAAAAAAATATTAGCCATGTTAAATGACTAATATTCCCCTTTCCTCGCCAACTAAGCGTCAGGCTTGTGCTAGGAGTAGGTACGACAATAGTGCAACGGGCGGGGTTTGAACCGTCAACCTTTCGGTTTTCAGTACACTCCTTTACTGGTTGAGCTATTGAGGCTCTGATAATTTCTGAGATTTATTTGTTGAATTAACTTCAGCTTCTCATATTTCTTCTTCAATGAAGAGAAAATTTATTATAGCCATTCGCCAGTACTTTCGTTAGGGCCCCTATCAACGAGCGAGCCGTAAGCTCGCAGTAAAGGTTGCTCACATGGTTTTTCTGTCAGAAAATTACAGTTTACAAATGTAGAAATGGCTAGGCCATGGCTAGGCTTATCTTCTATGCCTTTTTAGGATTCCATACCCAAAGGGTGATAACAGGACTTACTACGAGGCTTAGTAATACTAAGCCTCCGCTGACCGTCTTTCCTTCTGTCCTTCCGTATGTCCGTCCGTCTGTTTGCCAACGGGCTGTATCTCGTAAACCGTAATAGGCAGAGAGTTGAAATTGTCACAAAATCGTATTTCTATTGCTAGTTTACCTCTCCAATTATAATATGGGTACCTTCAAGTCAAGAGTGAATAGGCATCTCTAGGCAAGCGCGCTCCATCTTAGGCTGCATCATAACTTTCCACCAGGTCTGATTGCAGCCAAGCGCTGTCTATAAATAAAAATATAAAAAACCGGCGAGTCGTCAAAACCACGGTAAAGCTCACACATCTATCAGGCACTTTACGTAGCTCAGTATAGGCTACTTGACACTTTTTTAAAGTTGGTCTTAAATGGTTAATATTTGTCCTATTATATCAAAAAAATTAACACTATATTTTTTTGCGCCCTAAAAACCATAAAACTTTAATTTAAAAATATATTTTTCTTAGACAGGTGAAAACACTGTCGGCCATGTTTGGCCGATAGATTATCTGTGCTCTAACGTCATGCATTTGTAAACAACAGCATAACCTCCCAAAGTTAATAAACATGACTTCTATTATACTAGTTTACATGAAAAATATAGTAATTATCGTTATTGTATCATCCGAGAATGTAAAAAACGCATCGATAAAGACCACAGGAAAGTTGTGGATTAGAGTGCCCAGTGAAATAAATATACGTAACACGCGAAGACTTGCTTAAAGGGATCCTATATGACTAACGACTTCAACCCAAATTTATTTTTGCAAAGATCACTTTGTTGTAAGTCTTACTTAATAACTTATTCAATTTATAAAGAGAAAACGATATTTTTTTACGTTTACTATGAGTTTTTAGAAATATATAAAAACTAGCTTATGCTCGTGACTTCGCCCGCGTGGACTTCATAAATTTCAAACCTCCATTTAACCCACTCAGAGGTGGAATTTCAAAAAATCCTTTCCTAGTGGATACCTTCTCTTTACCTACAAAGAACACACCCACCAAATTTCATGTATCTAGGATCAGCTGTTTAGATGTTTAGGCTGTGCGTTGATATATAAGTTAGTCACGACTCTAAATTTTATATATATGGATACTACGTTAGTCCCCGCGTCACATCGGGATGACATTTCTTTGTTTATATATTTAATGACGTCACATCATGGCTGACAGCGTTTTCTGCGTTTCAAATAAAAATAAAAACTGTATTTTTTTAAATTGGATTTATATATCCATCCTGCGTTTTTAATAATTGTTATTGATATATTTCGTTGTCTTAAGCAAAATACTATAATAAATAACCATTTATTGGACGAAATTAGATATGAGTCAAGTAGCCTATTGTACATTGATCATCCCAACGTTACGTCGAAGCTCTCAAGTCCAATCTAAATTTGAAACATTACCCCGTTTGTTCACAAAGCACCCTCTACTCGTATCTGACCGCTACAATACGCTTCTATATTTCACGTATGGACCATCAGTTTCGTTCGTTTTAAATCTGTACCACTGACGTTACAAATGCACCACAGTCCGCGTTTCTCATGATAAATGATTTGTTGTACTCGTAGCATGCACACAGACTAAAGAGAAAAGAACGATACGTCACTAGAAACCAGTAAACTAAAGGGGGCAGAACGCTGAATAGTCAATAGACCAACTTACGCTAGGTTGGCTGCCCATAAGTTTTAATCGGCTCATTTTAAAGTAGATTAGGGGTACAAGTACATACAACGATTAATTTGATTGTCGATATTTCAACCCAATTGCAAGGGTCGTGGTTACGACGGGACTGCGGTGCTACCAGAGATGAGTTCGAGCTGTCATGGGCAGTAGCGAACTACCCTCTTTCTTGTTCTTCGAGTGCGTGTTCGTACGTGTTCGCAATGAGTCAAATTCGTACAAAAATGCATCCAAAGTGCGGGCTAGCCTTAAACGAGGTTTAGACTAGCAAGAACTTCTTGCAAGTTATTCCGCAAGTACTTGCAGAACTACGAACAATAATAATTTTTCTATCAGCTGTATTATTTTATTTCACGTTCAGGTTCAATGTTTTTTATCTGTCATCTTGCTCAGCAAGTAAAAAGTTTAATTTGCAAGCAGAATAATTGGCAAGTTCTTGCCAAAAGTTTCAAAATGGCGTTTACACTTGTGACTTGCGGCAAGTCCAGCAAGTTACAAAACTTGCGGAAGTGATTGTTTACACGGTAGGAATAGCTTTATTGCTAATCTAAACCTCACTTTACACTGTTATCTAGATATCCCTACAAATAATATAAACTTGTAACATTTGTTGATTTGTCCTTCAATCACACCGCACTGAAACAACGAATCGACACAATTTTAGCATGGACATAGAGATCTGTAGAGTGACATATGGTACTTTAAACCTTGGAAAACAAACGGTTTCTGCAGTATAGCATGCCATTTTTCACGGCTTTGTCCGTCGTTCATGCAGCAACAAATCAAAGGATTTACGTGATTTTTCGCGTGACTATAGCACAGTTTACGACAGTACGGGAAATTCCAACAAAACGTCGAGGCTTCGACGTCACTGTCACTGCCCTGAAGTAGTCCTATTTTTCTATGATTTTACGTCACCATTGCCTAATATTTGATATATCGTCGATTAAGGATCAAACCGAGAGTTCCATCACTCTTGTTTACTCTGACTATAGCAAAGAATCTGGAAAGTCATACAGGTTACTTTTAATCTCGCAAAATCTGTATCTTAAGAGAGCACGTAGCAAAAATAGTGAAACCTTTTCGAAGAAGTATTTCGAATATTTTTTTAGCCGAATTAACACATTTTCGTCAACCCAACCGTAACACTACAGTATCTCGAAATAGTGTCACGTAGAAAACTTTGTTAGCGTGATTCAGGTTAGTCTAGTAATTAGTCTACTTTGTAAACAAGTGCTATCAATTGGGAATATCAATTACATAGGTATTAGTCGCCTCAATGGCGTAGGCCTCCCCAAATCTCCCCAAAGCTCCAAAATATGTTAATAAAACTTATACGACTAGGTATTTTTGGCAAGTCGATTTTCTTAGCCGAATTTATACATTTTCGTGAACCCAACCGTTATACCGCGATATCTCGAAATAGTGTCACGTAGAAAACTTCGTTAGTGTGATTCAGGTTTGTCTAGTAATTAGTCTACTTTTGAACAAGCGCTATCAATCGGGAATGTCAATTAATTTCAATTAGCGAACCGAATATAAAGTCCCTATCACATCCTTCAAATAGAACCACAGTGTCTTCAGCAAAACAAAATATGCGTCCAGATTTTAATATAAGTAAAAAATAAGATTGGGCCCCGAACACTCCCCTGGGGGACACCGTATGTAAATATAATTTTAGAAAATTCACTGGAATATTGCCAGTTTTAACACATTGCTGTCTATCCTTTAGGTAGCTTTTGAATCAATATAAAAAAATACCCCTAACCGGCCATGTTGGAGAATATGTCAAGCAAGATAGGGATTAACACAGTGTCCAAGGCCTAGAATGGATCCAAACCAAGGATATACTTTACGCAATTCAATAATTTGGTACATCTATTAGTAAAATATGTTAACAAAACTACTACGACTAGGTATTTCTTGCAAATCGATTTTCTTAGCCGAATTTATACATTTTAGTTAACCCAACCGTTATATCACGGTATCTCAAAATAGTGTCACGTAGAAAACTTCGTTAGCGCGATTCAGGTTAATTAGTCTACTTGTAAACAAGCGCTATCAATCGGGAATGTCAATTAATTTCAATTAGCAAACCGAATACAAAGTGCCTTAGGGAATAATTAGATTCGAATTTCTCCGGCTTCAGTGTAGGTAACTTTCAAGTTAAAGCTAACTTAACTGCGCTTTAATCTGACATTTAGTTTTGACAAGATAAGGTCGTTATTTGACATTGCCATACATAATTTTGCCAGATTTACGTTACGAACTGATTCATGTTTTTAGGGTTCCGTACCTCAACAGGAAAAACGGAACCCTTATAGGATCACTTTGTTGTTTCTGTCTGTCAAGAAACCTACAGGGTACTTCCCGTTGACTTAGAATCATGAAAGGAGATTGCCCATTTTCTTAGGAGCTTTGGGCCCCCCCTAATATAATTGTTATGTCACCATGGTTTTAATTTGATTTTGTAGACAAATAATTAACTCTTTATATTCTGCAAACGATTTCTATTTATTCACCCTGGTTATAAAGAAATCTTATTTTTTATATTGCTGATATTGAGGTTATATTTAATTAATACTTCTTCAAAATAAATGCATGTCTACGATTCTAACTGTAATTGTGGATATTTTCAATAATAGAGTGAAAAAAAGTCGTAATAAAACATAATCGTAAAAAAATAACACATTTTTTAAATCGGCGGGCGATCTCCTTTGGCAGGTAGGTAAGCAGCTTATAGCAGATATTCGGGGAAAAATCTGATAACCCTGAATTTGTGGTTACATCACAAAAAAAATTAAAATGTGTTCATGAACAAATAATTAGTATTTTCAACTTTCAAAGTGAGATTACTATACCACGTGGGGTATCATATGAAAGGACTTTACCTGTACATTCTAAAACAGATTATTATTTATTTTTATGCATAATAGTTTTTAATATATCGTGCCAAATGTCAAAAAATTACGACTGTAGTACGGAACCCTCGTTGCTGAGCCTTTTTTGCTCAAAACTACCCTTATGTCTGTTTTTTCGTATCACTAGCCTTATGTGCCTACGTATTTTAGGCAATAGCACAGTCTATATAAATGTAAGCCCGTTTCATCACGCCCGCCAATTATTTCCCAAACCCCACTAGAATAACTAGAGTGATCGTGTTTCGGATTTATTCCCAACGGCACTTTGTATTCGGATCGCTAATTGAAATTAATTGACAGCCCTCGATTGATGGCTTAGTTTACAAGTTGATTTATTAAATAGATAAACAAGCAACTACCTACCTGTTATCTGTCACGAAAGTTGAAAGGGCAACACACACTTGCAGAGTGAAGTGGAGCTGAGGCACCAGATCCTTTCTATATTACCGTTTAAACTAGAGATGTGCCGAATGTAGGTTCAACCGAATACGAATGTTCGGCCGAATATTAGGTCCAAAATGTACCGAACCGAAAATTCGGCCGAATCATTCAGTTCAATTCTGTTGCAAATTAATATTTGTTACTTAAGGGGACTCAGTTCAGTGCTTTCTTCATACAAACGTAGGAGGGAAATTACAACAATATTCGATATTGTACGCACAAAACTAAGAATTATATCGATTTATCTCGTCATTATCTAGGTTTATTGATATATAAAGCATTGAAAAAAATATTAATTTAAAAGTTACGAGGCATAAAAGATTCCTATTTTAACACTAAATTAATGACAACTTTGGGCGTAAATAAATAAGATTAGGGATATGAAAATTTTAAAACAATTTATCATTAGACGTAGTTTATTTATTCATTAGTTGAAATAACTTTACTTTGCAAACATAAATTCAGCTGTTTTTTCTCAAAAATACTTTACCTAAACCCTTTTCGCGCGCTTGATTTCGGTGAAAATCATCGTGCCTCTCAACTTTCTCATACAATGTCAAGTGAAAAGCAAACATGTTACCCACGTGCGCTGCCAATTTCGGTCGAGCGTCCTGCGTCACCTTAAGGTTCTCTTTTTATTGTTGATTTCATAAATTTTATTTAGCATACATAGACATTTATTTTAAAATACCTTAATTTGATTATTTCATATTTTAATACTTGTGTTAGTTCCTAAAAGTAATAGTTATTATTTATTATATTATTATATTCTAAAAAAAACTGAAAAAAGTTGTTACTCAAAGCAGTGTTCTAAGGCTGGCAATACACTTCACTAGTCTATTTTAGGATATATTTGCAATATAGGTAGGTAAATATAATTATCTACGTTATAGGATAGGCTAGTTCCTATCTTTGTCTACATCCTTCAATTATTCATTAACAGGTCCTGTCTTTTGTCCCAGGTATTTGATCCCGCCGGGCGGTTCCTCAGAGCGTTTGGCAGCCAAGGCACTGGCGACGGCAAGTTCAACTACCCTTGGGGGATCACCACAGACGCCCTCGGATTCATATACGTGTGTGACAAGGAAAACCATAGAGTTCAGGTCAGTATCATCATCATCATGATCATCAACCGATAGACGTCCACTGCTGGACATAGGTCTCTTGGAGGGACTTCCACACACCACGTTCTTGCGCCGCCCGCTATCCAGTGGCTCGCGGCTATGTCATTTGTCCATCTACGCTTTCCGGTGCGAGGTCACCATTCTAGCACCTTGGGACACCTAGTCTGTGTGGTGAGAGGCTTCGGCCGTGGCTAGCTACCACCCTACCGGCAAAGCCGCTTAGCGTTCCAGTACGATGCCGTGTAGAAACCAAAGGGATATGGGTTTAATAAAAACTGCCATTCCAGGTTATCACGCTTTCATATTAAGACTGCATCATTAGTTACCACCAGGTGGAATTGCAGTCAAGGGCTAACTTGTATCTCAATAAATAAATAAATAAAAAACAATGTCTATAGGTGTTGCATACTATGTGCCCTGCCCATTACCACTTCACTCAAAACTATTATTTAAAGCATATTGTAGTAAAAAATAAAGAAAATTAGATCGAAGTTTATTTTTTCATAGAAATCCTAATCCAATTTATAAAATAATAGGTATATTGTGATGTTTTTATTTCTTTGGATAATCGCCTTATAGTAATATTTTTTTCTCAATTCGTATTTCTGGAATTTATTCAATACATCTAAATTCTCGTTTATACTTAATCAAAAAGTTCTAAATAATCAGTACCCTCATTGTAAATGCGAAAGTGTGTTTGTTTGTTGGTTTGTCCTTCAATCACGTCGCAACGGTGCAACGGATTGACGTGATTTTTTGCATGGAGACCTGGAGAGTGACATAGGCTACTTTTTAACCGACTTCAAAAAATGAGGAGGTTTTCAATTCGTCGGAATCTTCTTTTTTTTTTCCCCGGTAAATCAAAGAGTTCCCACGGGATTATTAAAAAACCTAATTCCATGCGGACGAAATCGCGGGCATCAGCTAGTACCCAATATTATATTCACCATTACATTTTTCTGTTCAGGTGTTCCAATCCGACGGCACCTTTGTGGGTAAATTCGGCAGCTTCGGCTCCAAGCTTGGGCAGCTAGAGCATCCCCACTACATCGCCGTGTCCAGCACCAATCGCGTGCTGGTCTCCGACTCCAACAACCACAGGATCCAGGTCTTCGACGTGAACGGGAGGGTGCTGTCCTCGTTTGGAGAAGAAGGCTCCGAAGATGGGCAGTTCAAATTCCCAAGGTATGTTGAAAAAGTCAAATGAGGAGCTGGTAAACAAAATATGTCAATGCATATAGTACGCGACAGGTCGAAGTGGCGATCGGGGAGGGAACACCCCGCACAACCGCGCTAACCCGATGCGGGCGAGCGCGGGTGACGTGCGGGTGTGCGGGGCGTCCCCCCACCTCATACCCCGATTGCCATCTCAACTCGTCGCGGACTATACGTTTGCGATCAAAGTTTGGAAAAAATCGGCAAAAAGTTGCCTGTCTTTCGGTATTCTACAGGATATATTTAGGAGAGTGTGCCCAAGAACTTTCCTCTTTCACCTTTTTAAAAAAAAAAAAAATATTAGCCATGTTAAATGACTAATACTCCCATCTCCTCTCCAACTAAGCGTAAGCTTGTGCTAGGAGTACGTACGACAATAGTGCAACGGGCGGGGTTTGAACCGTCGACCTTTCGGTTTTCAGTCCACTCCTGTACCCGTTGAGCTATTGAGGCTCTAAAACTTGTAGCTATCTTGTATATCTAAGGCTCTTTCTACCATCGTACCGCAAGGCATCGTCAAGGTCTGCATCCGTACGTAGTTCAAATTTCACGGACACGTACGAAGCGATTTGCTTCCTCGTTTCTAATCCAAACCGCTAGGAATATCCCTTCCGGCATCAGTTTTCCCCTCCAATTTTAATATTGGATACATTTAAGGCAAGAATGAATAGGCATCTTCTAGGCAAGCGCTTTCTTAGGCTGCATCATCACTTGCAGGTCTGATTGCAGCCAAGCGCTAGTCTATAAAAAAGAAAAAACTTTTTATTTAATATGATATTTTTTGGCTCTTTTATTTAATATGGAATACAAATCCGACCTCATTGTTCGGAATTTTAATCTAAACAGTACAAAATATACAGTAAAATTTCAACATCATTTATTCAGTTTTTTACTCCTGCTGAAACATTCAGTTTCATGTAATTTAGTACCCTTTTGTTCTCGTCATCTCGGCAATTGTATTTTGAAGAGTTGTTTAAACTTTAAGGTAAACTTTTTCATCGGACCCTGGGGCATCGTAACAGCTGCCGTTGTGTACCTACACCCTCTACACCCTTAGGGCGTTTGTGCACTCATCCATGATTTCACGGATCCGTCAAAAAATACGAATCGAATTATGAATTAATTGTATGACGGCCAATTCGAAGAATCACGGATACGAACCGAATACGGTTGAGTGCACAAACGCCCTTACGATATCAACATTGCGGACACGTATAGTTTGCGACAGGTCGACATGGCTACCGGGGTATGATGTGAGCCGCGTAGGGGACTCCCCGCACACCCGCACCGTCCCCACCCCGATTGCTATGTCGACCTGTCGCAAACTACACCTACACGATTTTCTTCCTTCTTCATTTCTAATGTATTAGGATACGAAATGCCATCCGGCTTTCGTTTTACCTGCCACCTGAAATATTGGTAGCTTCAAAAGAAGATAGGCATTTTCTAAACTATAACAACCAATAAAAAGCCTGCGGTAGTGTGTGTCGACCTTAGTCATAATGTGTAGGCACGTCAAGTACACTCTAAGTTAAAATAGCTGTCAAGAGACAAAAACAAGGAAATAATCAGACAGGCGTATGATGGAAAGGGACGGAGGGAGAACCTGTCGAAGATACCAGAACAATGAATTGAAATTGAAATGACATGTGTTCCATTTAACATAATATAAGCGTAAAGGTGTATTTACACATTCGCAAAAAGTACGCACCGAGTTTTAGTATGATTTTTAAGGTTCCGTACCTCAAAAGGAAAAACGGAACCCTTATAGGATCACTTTGTTGTCTGTCTGTCTGTCGGTCTGTCAAGAAACCTACTAGGGTTCCCGGTGACCTAGAATCATGAAATTTGGTAGGTAGGTAGGTCTTATAGCAGACATTAGGGGAAAAATCTGAAAACCGTGAATTTGTGGTTACATCACACAAAAAATATTAAATTATGGTCATGAACTAAAAATTAGAATTTTCAATTTTCGCAGTATGATAACTATATCAAGTGGGGTATCATAAACCTTCACCTGTGCATTATAAAACAGATTTTTATTTATTTTTCTTTCCTGACAGACACGACGGACAGATATACAGACGGACAGACAGACCTACAACAAAGTGATCTTATAAGGGTTAATTTTTCCTTTTGAGGTACGGAAAACTAAAAAACAAAAAAACAAGCAGGACGCTCATCTTGAAACCGTGCAGTGGCGAGACTATTTGCGACAAGTGAATGAAGAAACGAATGCGAATGCGAAAGCGAATATGTAAATGCAGGGTAACATCAAAGTTTCAAGGTCGAGTGAAGAAACTCAAAAACTGTCAAACTTACGTTCATAAGTACCTAGGTGGAAGAGCGGCGAAAAGTTGTCAAAGAAACTTATCATAAAACAACTCGACTTTGTGTTAAGTACCCACTTATTGTTCGAACTTCGAAGTTTTTGTATAGGGCCTTTACCTTTTGTTTATTGTTTAAAAGCTGAAGGCTTTGATCGATGGTAGGCCTTTGTGGCCTTTCCCAAACATAGTTAGTAGGAACAAGAGCTGGCAAAGATAGTAAGTACCACAGTAACATTCACAGTTACAAAAAAATCAGTGATCTCCATGATAGGCAAACTAGAAACAAAAATAAGCTAGCTACTCCTACGCTCCGCCTCTGGAAGGTGGGAAAGTCATTTGTGGGAATGAGTGTAATATCTATATATATAAAAGGAAAAGGTGACTGACTGACTGACTGACTGACTGAATGACTGACTGACTGACTGACTGACTGATCTATCAACGCACAGCTCAAACTACTGGACGGATCGGGCTGAAATTTGGCATGCAGATAGCAATTATGACGTAGGCATCCGCTAAGAAAGGATTTTTGAAAATTCAACTCCTAAGGGGGTGAAATAGGGTTTTGAAATTTTGTAGTCCACGCGGACGAAGTCGCGAGGATAAGCTAGTTTTATAATAAAATTCCACAAGCAATTTTAGACTTGCCTTTACACAAGTTTAAAAAATGTGTTAAAAGTATGCTCCTAAAAAAAGCATATTATACAGTCGCAGACTATGTAAACGATAAAAAAGCTTGGATTTGACTCGCTCCAGCAATGCACGGGGCTGCAATGGCTTGTATAGTACGGTATAATAACATTGTAAATTGAAAAATTAAAAAGAGCAACCGCCGAGTTTCTTGCTGGTTCTTCTCAGTAGAACGGCATTCCGAACCAGTGGTAAATTAAAACTACCTGACTATTCATAAGCACTTTTAAAAAGTTTACATGAATAAAAAAACATTCTATACTATTCTAAGTTCAAGTCAATACGGTATTTGACAACTAGTCAAGTCAGTAACTTTTTATCAAACATCGAAACGCGCACTTAGTATGCGATATTCTATGAAATACTGGAATGTGACGTCACATCATAGTGACATATTTTTTTTGTTTAATCGATAATTTAAAATGGTTATCACACTTAAAACTAACAAAGGACGTGGATTTTACGTATTTTGGAAGACCCTCTATTTAATAATAATCACTGAGACATAATTTATTTTTGATGTAGTCAAATACCCAATTATGATACTTGTAACAAATTTCACGTCACCCCAGCTGTCAGATATCTAATACTAGCTGATGCTGAGCTGACTTCGTCCGCGTGGAATTAAGTTTTTTTTAAATCCCGTGAGAAGGGAACTGTTTGATTTTCCGGGATAAAAAGTAGCCTATGTCACTCTTCAGATCTTTAATAATTATATCCATGCAAAAGGAGCGATCCACCATTGACTGATTGACCATGCCTTATCACAAACTACGCCTAAAGAGAGTTAGTTTTAACTATTGGAGCAAGATCCCAGATTCGCCAGATCTAACTTAATTTTTTTTTTAAGTGCCTATAGTGTTAGTTTAAATACTAATGAAGTTGACCAATTCATAGGTATCAGCTGCCTAGGTTGTGAGTTATATGTTTTTACCCATGTAAAAACATAACTCACATTTCTAAAAGTCTGACTGCTGTTTTTTTTCATGTATGTTGGCCATCTGCACAAGCTAGGAAGCGTACGTTAAACGTATACAGAGAATTCAACCTCAAGAGTACGCAAGGTTTTGCATGAAAACAAAATCATAAAATGTTGGCGGGAGACAGGGGAAAATGCTTTGTTGTGTTTGGTGGACTCAAAAGTCACGTAATCAAGACAATGTGCGCAATGAGGGTACCGAACGGGCGTGGGCCGACTTTTATGCTAAACAACTGCCTAAGCTTGGCGAGCGAGGGGTATTCGGCTATTAGGCGTCTATATGTGGTGGTCTACTTAATGTCCCCACATTTTATTTCTCAGAAAATAAGTAACGTCACAGAAGATATAATAGTACTAACGTATCTGGTGGCGCTGGGATCTTTGATCATAATTATAAATAGATGCACACTTACTTTGATTAAGCCACTTAGTTTATGTCTAGGGTGTAACAGGAAGCTTACTGCATCAGTATAGCTACGTCATTTGTCTTGACGGTAAACGCTTTAAACGCCAGCCTGGATGCAGGCTTGACTAATTTGCGGCGATTAAGATGACGTCATACGGGTATGTGCTATACTCGACTACGAATGTCTTAACACTAATCTAGTCTTTGCCCGTCACACTTGACTAAGTAATAATGGTCGATTAGTATAACGCCCTTAATAACTAATTGCGTAACCGACCAACCGATGGTTTAAAAATGGCATTTAATACAAAAAATATAATCAAAACCCAAAAGTAGTTTGTTTAGAATCAGTAACAAAATCGATTGCAATCATTTCACATTGTGTTATATTTGACCAAAAAATCCTGCAAATTTGGACACCTAGTTGAATGACCGCATGCACCAGCTGATTCTAGCTGATCGACGCACTATGGGACGAAACCGACAATATCGTCTCAAAAATGCATTTTGTATAACTATGATTACATTAGTTTTTTTTAAAGATATCATTAATAGAAGACTATAAGCACTTGTTAATGTAAAAATTATATACAAATATCCATTATTTACATTCAAAACTTGAACTTGAAGTGGTGAGTCGAATTTATGTAATTTTCGTAATGTAGCGAACCAAGATTCACGATGTCGATTCTGGGCTGGTTTTAAAATAAAGGTATATGTGTTGTATATGGTTGAAGAGGTAATTCATCCTGCTTTAAAAAAAAATTAAAACGAAAATTCTAAAATTCTTGTACAGTGAGTTACAAAATATTTTTATAGAACAAAAAATGTCTCTTTTTAAAACTTTAAATTGACTTTTGACAGTTACCTACGTTTCCCTATGTGGAGATATTTATGTCATTGAATTCAATATTTTCCCCATTATATAAGGCAAGAAAAAAATCTTGCCCGAATTTGCCCCCTTTCAAATAAAACACATTTATGCATCGAGTGGTAAAAATGATGAATTTTGAAAAAAATCAATATCTTACTTCTTTTTGAGTTTTATTAGAGTTTTCAGTTTAAATATATTTTACTGGATTATTTCAAGCCTTTCTCATTTTAATCCAAGTAAAAATATAATCAAATTCCTGAATATTTGCTTTTTGATGAAATTTTATGTTGGTTGATAAATAATGTTATTAGTGCTGACCAGGTTCATTATTATGGATTTAATTATAATAGTTACAATGAAAAAATGATTTTTGGGTGCAAAACTGTTATCAGTTCGCTTGTAGGGGCTAATTTACTAAAATTCCTTGAGTTTCGGGTCATACCTACTGTACAAAATATCATCAATTTACACCTCATCGATTTTTTACGAATTATCATTGCATTTTAGAAATTAGAGGAGTTGACAAAGATTTAATAAAGGTTCTATGTAATTCTACAGGCCTTGGCATTATGTAGGCCTGCCGATCCAAAAAAGTTTGGCGAATATACAAAACTGCTCAGTTATTATTATGTGGATAAAACATAGCTCTTCAGTTAACAAAATTTTAATAAGTAGCTAGGTACATGAAGAAAATAATAATATAATAAGGCACTTTGCTTTATTTTTGCATATCTGATACTTGTAGTCAGCTGCTGATGCCCAGTAATCAAGAAGTAAGTACAAAAAAAACCAACCACGCACGAAAGTGCTTTAGGTCAATGACAAATGAAAACGTTTTCCATGCTCTTATATACATAAACTTCTAATCTTATAAGATATCCAGTCAAAGAAACAATTTGAAACTATTTCAAAAGAGCTCTTTGAAGTAACTAAGAACGTTTTATAACCATCCTGCATCTAATTATGATAAAATTGTTAGCAAATTGTCAGTTTCAGTATTTGTAATTTTTAAGGGAAAAAAAATTAATGCCTAAATCTTTTAAATGGCTGAAATTTCGTACAATATATTTGCGAAATGTCATAAAAACTCTTATTTAATTTTCTTTTAAATATTATACGTATTTATATTCGCAAAATGTCATAAAAAAGCTTATTTATTTTACTTCATATTTTTTTATTATGTTTAGTAAAAAATATTTACCTTGAAAAGGTTAAAATATTAAAGCTTATATATTAAAGATTATATGTAAAAAAAATCATCGGTTTATTTCAAATAATAAAAAAGTTACGGATTTTTGAGACGCTACACACCGTTTTGTCCCACAGTGACGCCAGCCGTCCCATTCGCTCACAGCCACTTGCTTGGGGTGACCATGTTTTTACAGGGCAACGACTCGATACAACAAGCTTACAACTTCGTAAATTTTCATTAAACATTTTGGTTTAGACGCAACGATGAATTGCACTATTACCTGGATATGCCAACTGTTTCCGAGGAAATAAACAAGTACTCCAAAAAACACAAAGTTCGCCTTGCCAAGCATCCAAACCCACTCGCTAACTCACTTCTAGCTGCCCCTAGAGTAAAAAGACTGAAACGAGCTGATGTGCTCGATATCTGATGGACGTGGGAGCAGTGTCCAATGGCTCCCTCGTTTCTCAATACCAAATTCAGCACAAAAAATCTGCTTATAGTCCCCCAACTGATTGCAGATAATGACAAGGAAAAAAAAAAAAACTTTTATTATTTATGTACCTATTTTCAAATGTTCTGTTTACAATTTTTTTTCACTTATTTACAACTAGCTGATACCCGCGACTTCGTTCGCGTGGAATTACGTTTTTTAAAATCCTGTGGGAACTCTTTGATTTTCCGGGATAAAAAGTAGCATATGTCACTCTCTCTTTTTAAAAATTCGATTCGACTGTTAAATGGAACGAAGTTCGCCAGGGTAGCTAGTAAATTAATATAAGTATTTCAAGTAACTCTCAATAAGATAGACTTACGTCACTTACCGTATTTAGCCTTGAAACTAAACATCAGCTCAATCTACAAAATCCGTTTAATTAAAATCAATAGCAGAGCTTAAGTACTCGTTAAGTATTTGCTTAAACCAAATCTCGGTCGCTCGTACAATGAGGCTTTCACTTGAACCACAAGGGACCGTAATAGCTTTACACTTGCCAAGGACTTCAATCCATTGTAAACTAACCTCGAGTTTCTTTAACAAGGCCCCCTATTAATAGCCTTTGAGGTCCTTTACGTAATCCATACTTCCATAGGTACTAATATCCAGACCTACAAATAATAAAAGTAGGTAGTAATTATGAAGAAAATTATTATTATTTAGTATTATTTTCTTCACAAGTTTGTTGAAAAACGTCGTATGAAATATACACGTGTGTATTGATGATTACCGTCCTCGGCTATCTTAAGACCTCACTAATGGCTCGGGTCTCAATGGCGCCTCAGCGGTAATCACCAACATTACACACTTATACCATAATGTACTATTATTCATATACTTATAGAATCTTCTTGAATTAGAACCTCCTTCATGGTCTGATTTGGGCCCTATTAATATACAAACTTCTTATTGAAACCTCCATGGTACTGGCGCCTCTTGTATCAAGCATCTAGCGATTTCCTCGCTTTAGTGAGATGAAGAGTTGTGTGTTTCGCACGGCTGTAAATTTATTTGCGCTCGAGCCTTTGATTTCCTCGCTACGCTCAGGATTTTTATTTTTTAATAATATATACCTTAGATTCCTTCGCTAGCTCGGAATTCAATACAAACTCTCGCGACAAAATAACAACTTTGCAGCCTCGCATAACAAATAACTAGTAAATACCTTTGTTTAGAAAATGGAGTTTTTCCAGAAAGGTGTCTAAGAAAATCTGGATCTTTGGTATTAACAGAGGACGGTGTTAAAACTTGACTTTTAAATAAGTTTCAACTTTAAGTTTCAAGTGTCCAAAGCAAACTTTGCAAACTTTTAGGTACTTTTCCGCTGTTTACAGTTCATTAAGTAATATTACACTTAATTTTCCGTTTTTTTTTTTGCTTTGTAATATAATAATTTTTATATAGAAATATAAAAATTATATAATTAATATAATTTTTATTTGGGAATTTATTTTAAGTAAGGGTGACACAGTATTAAATTAGAGGAGTCTATGCAACAAAAAGGGATCACACCATCACACAGAAATTATTTTGTATACCACTATGCTTTTATCATCATCATCGCGTGCCTTCTTCGAAACGAAGTTTGGAGGTCATCGTGCGAAAAGCTTCTCTATTTTAAGCCGCCTCTTTTAACTTTGGGTAACTAAGCCCTGTCCCCTTATATCGTCCAACCATTTGCCTCTTTGGCGACCTGGAGCCCTTTTGCCTTCAATTCTTCCTACCAAAACTAATCTTGGAAATGAGAATTGGGCTCCTCTTTGTAAATGTCCAAAGAAAGCGAGCTTCCTTCGCATGATAGTAGACATGAGTTCTTTGTCTTTGTAAATGGTTAATAGAAAGCTTTTACTAAAAAATAAAATAAAAAAACATATACCTGTACCTGCCGGTTACGCAATTTTTGATATGTATTTAAAATTATTTAGTAATTTCCTTGAAGTGTAGGTAAAACACTAAAAAAATTATAAAAAATTTAGAAAGCTTTTAATCTATTTTCTGTATTTGTCACCAGGGGCGTAGCAGTAGACGACCAAGGCTACATCGTGGTAGCTGACTCTGGTAACAACAGGATCCAGATCTTCCATCCAGACGGGACCTTCCTGAGAGCCTTCGGGTCTTGGGGTTCTGGTGATGGAGAGTTCAAGGGTCTGGAGGGCATCGCTGTCATGTCTGGTGGAAACATCATTGTGTGCGATCGGGAGAACCATAGGGTGCAGGTGTTTTAGAGGTAAATATTGTTTTAATCTATCCAAGCCATCACCGGCTCGTTACAGAGCACAGGTCTTCTTTTAGAATGAGAAGGGCTTAGGCCAGAGTCCACCACGCTGTTCGCAGTTTGGCAGACTTCACACCTTTGAGAACATTATGGCGAACTCTCAACCACGCATGTTTCCTTCACCGTCACAGTAAATAATATTTAATTGCTTAAAATGTATCTACATAGATCGTAAAAGTTAGAGATACTTGCCCGAGAGGCGGGATCGAACCCCCTACCCTACAGGTGGTCACACTAGGGACAGCGATTTGTTGATCATGATGATGATAAAATTTAATGAATGTAATTATAATTTATTTTTAAATACAACCACGCAATTAATTATTACGTAACAATTTCAATTTGTTAATTTAAAATTTTTGCTTTCAGATTTCCTAAATTCAACGAATGTAAAGCATAATTATTTTTAAGTAATAATTAATATCATTAATTAAACGATTTTGTATATAAATGAAAGTAAACTACCACGTAGGTACCTACTAGGACAACTAAGGAGTCGAAGACTTATGAGTACCACAGTTTGATAAATATTTAAAAAAAAAAATACTCATTGAAATTTTTTTACGAAAATCTAACGAAGTGTACCTAATGTCTACTTACGAATTTTTAATATTTATTTTTTAATTACGAATCTCAATAATAAAAACTTTAAAAAATTGCGGAGGCCAAGTGAATTACGAGTAGGTATCTGTTTTTGTTCAATTTGTGATAAGTATTCATTTATCTATTTTTCACACTCATTTCCTGTCCCATATCTCCTTAATGGCTTATAGAAACAGGTTTTTAATTTTCACCATGCAGCTTTGTAAATTTTTATAGACAATAAAATACTGGAATTTAAAAAAAAATTACGCATTAAAATTTGTGCATAAAAAGCAAAAATAAATTTGAATACTAAATTCATTATTCATAGAATCGCGTCACTGATAGTTTGATTAATAAATTCAAACAATTTAGCAAATTGCATTCATATTTTTTCAAACTAATTGCAACTTTGCGATGCATGTTATAGCGAAAATTTTATCGTTTGAATAGCATTCGAAATTCATAATTACTTACGAATTTATTATAAATATTATAAGTATTGATAGACTCTTAATTGCACGAAAAAAAAATCATAGCAGGAGCAAAAAACTGTATGAAAATTCTTTAAATTTTACTATAATTGTACGATTGTACCGTTTTAGCTGAAATCACGAATTTCGGATTAAATTTTTACAGTTTTAGGCTATTGTGTTTGGAAATCAATTCATATTTGTATTCAGTGATCAAAATAATATAAACTTTGGACCCAAGTTTAACACAGTTATAAGCCGTTTTGTTTAAAAATGAGTTCAAATTTTAATTCACTGGGCCAAAAACGTCCGGAATAAACAAAATTTACCAGAAACGTAAATATACCGTTTTGTTCGTTACTAAGAAAGCCTATTACACCATCGAAATATAGTACGTGCAGAGTTAAAATGGCGCGTGAAAAGTATTTTTTTTTGGCATTATAATATAACGCTATACCTACGCCAACAATAACATTGTGCAATATTCATATTGGTTTATTGATAGAAACTGTGGGTAATTTCGGAATCTTTTTAATGATTACGCAATAAATTGTGCAATAATTTTAAAAGATTGAGTATGATATTGTGCCATCTATGTACAACATTGCTCCCTATATTTCCGTTCATACGGAAATATAGACGCAAATAATTGTATACCTATCAACTATATTGACTGAGTTTTATTTATGTACGTGGGCATGATGATTCAAGCAATTAAATACAATAACTATTGCACAATGATATTGAAGGTCTATACATGGGTCTAAGAAAGGAGTTTTAAAATGTTTTTAATCTCAAATATTGTCAATCTTATAAAATACAAATAATATAAACACGAAGTTTACAATCTTTTTTTATTATTTTTTATTCGACTTTCTTACTAATTGAATATTTTTAAAAGCTCTCTGTCGCTTTAGCACTAGACTTGTAGAAAGATATTTGTATCACTTAGTATATTATGTAATAAATATTGTTCTAGTCAGATTTAATCAAATAATAAATAAATAATATAAACGCCAAAAAATGCCAAAAAAACTGTATTTATTATGTTTATAAAAATGAATTATAATTTTATATTTACTTACTACTTATAGCAAAAATTCAAAATAATAATTCTCTATTTATAGAAACTTAAAAAAAAATACTTTTTGTATGTACCTAAGCTATTAATATACGTTAACGTCAAGCTTATTAAATGAATTTTAATATTTAATGTTATCAATGTATGAAATTTTAATAGCGTTTAAGGATTATTATTGAATACATTTTGTATATGCTTTTCAAGTTCGAAATAAAACTTTGTTAATAAAGGATATTGTTTTATTTTAGACCCCCAATAAGATACGATTACAAACAATTTTGGAAAATAAATTGATTATTTTCTTTTATTGAGTAAAATATTATACCGGCTTCCCACGGTGAGTGATATTGCGGACGGACGCGGACAAGCCCGCACCGACGCACCATGGGAAGAATATCGTCCGTGTTAGCGCAGACACGTCGTCGTCGTACGAGCCTTGTGCGCGGTGCGTGGCTGTCCGTGATGATCCGCAAAAGCACGCACCGTGGGAAGTAAGCATTTTTTTTAACAGATATAGCGAGCAAACGAGCAGGCGGGTCACCTGATGTTAAGTGATTACCGCCGCCCATGAACATTTGCAGCACCAGAGGAGCCGCCGATGCGTTGCCGGCCTTTTAGGAATTTGTTGGTCCGCCCCTTGAATAACCCCAATTTATAATCTAGTGGGAACACCGCCGATGGGAGTTGGTTCCACAGTTTGCACGTGCGTGGAAAGAAGGATCTGGCGCAGCGGACGGTCGAAGTGCACCAGACACCCAGATTACGTAACCGTAAGTATGTCAAATGAAAGCTGAGAATTTGAATGTGAGTTACAAATGGCGACAAATTAAAAAAACATCCAAGTGCGAGTCAGACTCGCATACCGAGGGTTCCATACTCGGGTAATTTTTTTTTGACATTTTGCACGGTAAATTAAAAACTATTATTTATAAAATGTGCTGGAATGGCGACCTCGCACCGGAAGACGCAGCGTTGGAAGACCCCCCACTAGGTGGACGGAGGACATCAGACGAGTCGCAGGGAGCCGCTGGATCCAGGCGGTGCAAGACCGTGGCGTGTGGAAGTCCCTACAAGAGACCTATGTCCAGCAGTGGACGTCTATCGGTTGATGATGATGATGATGTATAAAATAAATAAAAAATGTACACTGTACCTACAGGTAAAGCCCTTTCTTAGAATATTAATCTTACTTTGAAAGTTAAAAATACTAATTATTTGTTTATGAACACATTTCAGTTTTTTTTTGTGATGTGACCACAAATTTTCTGTTTTGGTTTGGTCTCAACGGCACTTGGTCGGTTTTTTAATCAAAAAACAAGTTTTTTGAAATAACACGTTGTGTCGTGACTAGCGCCGATACAATTTGTCATAAGCCCTACTTACCCTGTTTCATATTACAAAATATTTTCCCAACCGATTCCCTTATTTGAAAACCCTTATTGAGGTATACCTTTTTCGTATTTACGTTTGATTAGGCCTGTCACAAAGTCAGAAGCTTTGATTTCCCCCGGGTCCCGATATTGATAAGGGGCAATACGATACAATGTTGATGTTAGTTTAATACGCTTACACGGTCGTCGGCTGGCCACGTGGAATCCGTTTCAGAACTGAATTGGGTTTTTTTTTTTGTTTAAGAATATTAGCCATGTTAAATGACTAATATTCCCCTTTCCTCTCCAATTAAGCGTCAGGCTTGTGCTAGGAGTAGGTACGACAATAGTGCAACGGGCGGGGTTTGAACCGTCGACCTTTCGGTTTTCAGTCTACTCCTTTACACGTTGAGCTATTAAGGCTCTATTTGACTCCTATTTTGTTATTACTTTATTATAAACTAGGTTAAAAATAATGACGTAAACTGAAAAAACTAATTAAATCGATTAAATAACAAAAAAGTTATAAGCATTTAAATATTTCTGATTAGACCGAGATAGCGATATAGCATTTTGACGTCACACCTTACTAATGCCATAGTAGCTTCGTGCGGTTTCATACAAATTTTCGTTTTGCGAGAAAGGGATAGAAGACCCTCCCACTCCAAAATTAAAATGCCTGTGTAACTGTAAAAATGTAAGTCTTTGTTGAATTTTAATATTTTTTCAGCGTACCTACGTCATTATTTTTATCCTAGTTTATAATAAAGTAATAATATTTATCAAATTCAAAAGTAGACAGCTATCACGTTGGCATCCAATAATTGCTATTTTTGAAAGTGTGTAGGTACTCCGATCTTTGGAATTAAAAAAAAAAAAAAAAAAACTGATTGGTAGATACATTTTTTACGGACAGACAAAATCTTTGACGGAATTTTTATAATTTTTTGTACTATAATATCCATAGTTACATTATTGTGCATATTCGAACATCCTTAGTGAAATAACATACTAATCACTTAAAAACGTATAAAGGTGAAAAATTATTATCAATCAAGTAACTTGAATGGGAAGCTGGAAGAAATCTCTGTCTAGCATTTCCAATGTAACTTAATTTATTATTACTTTGTAACTACAATTTTTGGTACATGAATAATAAAAATAAATAAAATAACTTTAAGATATGTATTAAGCCATCCAACCGCAATTTCACCAACTGAAATGATAATAGAAACTAAACTAAGCAACAAATTTTAATTTATACGCAGATTGGTCCCATAATAAGACCCTTGTACAATTATAAACACGAAACTGTCATTGTAATAAGTTTAGGTTTAAGTTTAATAAACATGAATTATTAAACTTGAAAACAGCTATGATTCGTGAAATAAACTGGCGTACATTACGCGACCGAAAGTGATGAACATCGGCCTTTAGAATGACATATCATCTTTGCAGAGCGTTGTCTCTGTCACTCATACCGATATGACGCTTTGTCGGTCTCAACGACCGAGACAGTGCTCTACGAATCAGCTGTCTCCTTCTAAAGATCGATGTTCATCACTTTTGGTCGCGTATTGTACCCTACGCGTTCCCAACCCAAAAAAAACTGGTCAAGTGCGAGTCAGACTCGCACACTAAGGGTTCCATACCAACCAAGAAACCTCAAACCAGTATAATAATCACCTGCAAGGAAAAACAACGTAACTCACTTTTTAGCGATTTTGAGTTACAATCATATTCATAGTGAACAAAAAATGCTGCTTTTTTGCGCTCACTTGACTAAATAATTTACTAATCTTTGGTGTTCAGACACGTTTAGTTACTAAATTACTTGCTTCTCAACTAAAATACTACAGTAGTCCGAACTAGGCTTAAAGAGATATATTTTTCCATCGCAACTCTAATACAAAGATATTTGTTGTAGGTACCAAGATCAATCGGCCTCATCGGCGTTTTATAGGTCCACTTATTCTTGCTATTGTGCTACTTTGCTCATTACGTTCCAATCTACTCGCAGATTAATTTGAATTTCTTGTGGTTAATTTATTTATGCAATCACACTTTTGCCTTTCACGTAAATGAAACTGTAGTGATGTAATTTTTTGGAAGAAGTATTTATTACTAGCTGATGCCCGCGACTTTGTCCGTTTGGAATTAGTTTTTAAAAATTCCGTAGGAACTCTTTGATTTTCCGGGATAAAAAGTAGCCTATGTCCCTCTCCAGATCTTTATCTATACCCATGCAAAAAATCATGTCAATCCGTTGCACCCTTGCGACGTGGTTGAAGGACAAACCAACAAACCAACACACTTTCGCATTTATAATAAGGGTACTGATGCAATCACCCTTTTGCCTTTTCCCTAAATGAACTGTAGAGATTTAATTTTTTGGAAGAAGTATTTATTATTCTAGGAATCTAGGTACAGCGCATAGTAAGGTCTTGGACTGTAGTGATTTATAGTAATAAAATGAAGTGATTTTTTGTATAGCGGTAGTTTATGGGACTAGAATCTATTATTAAAGAGAATAATTTTAAAAAAAAATCAATTGCAAGTTAACCCTTAACTGCGATTTCACCTGATCATAAGTTCTGATGCAGTCTAAAGTGGTAGCTGGTCAATTTGCAAGGGGTAACTATGACTCTTTTATTAAATCCATCCCATATCGGTATCGTACCGGAACGCTAAATATTTTGGCGGCACGGCTTTGCTGGTAGGGTGGTAACTTGCCACGGCTAAAATACAATAAAGAGGACATAATTTAGCTTGTTTTTATAGGCTACTTCTCAAATTCAAATACAGCTGTGATGGCCTAGTGGTTAGGACGTCCGTCTTCTAATCGGAGGTCGGGGGTTCGATCCCGGGCCCGCAACTCTAACTTTCCGGGGTTATGTGCGTTTTAAGTAATTAATTGTCACTTGCTTTAACGGTAAAGGAAAACATCGTGAGGAAACCTGCATACCTGAGAGTTCTCCATAATATTCTTAAAGGTGTGTGAGGTCTACCAATCCGCACATGGCCAGCGTGGTAGACTATGGCCAAAACCCTTCTCACTCTGAGAGGAGACCCGTGGTCTGTAGTGAGCCGGCGATGGGTTGATCATGATGATGATCTCAAATACATAATTTGAATCACTGTCAGCTGGACCCTTGTCTTAGTATCCTAGAGGGAAAAAACCTAAATCTTTTAGGTCATCAATAAATGTCCTAAACGCGGTGTCGGCGCGTTGATGGATGCTAGGTTTCTCGAATGAACCATGTGAATATTGAAATCGATCCGTATACAAAAGAAACGAAAGCAAAGTAGATTGATAGGCTGAATAAAGAAACTACTATGATGAAATAATGTAATGCTGCAGAACCTCAGTAAAATTATGGACCAAAAATATCTCACTGTGCGAACTCGCTCCAAAAAAAAAGGTAATCCCATTTTAAACATTCAGTAATTACACCTTGTTACAAATTTTCTTAAACTGTGAAATGAAAAATTCCCAGAACACAGCTTCGTACTTTATTCTGAAGTGTTTCGGGGCACTTGTCCGACCGCCGACGATTAGCGAGGAATAAGTTAAGCTAAAAAAGTTAAGTTCTTTTAATGATTTTAAGCTTATTTCGTGGTTTAACGACATATGTTAAGGTATTTTTTTTTATTTATTTAATACTAGCGACTTCGTAAGCGTGGATTTAGGTTTTTAAAAATCCCGTGGGAACTCATAAATTTTCCGGGATGAAAAGTAGCCTATGTCCTTCCCCTGGATATAAGCTAACTCTGTACCAAATTTCATCAAAATCGGTTGAACGGTTGAGCCGTGAAAAGCTAGCAGACAGACAGACAGAAAGACAGACAGACAGACAGACACACTTTCGCATTTATAATTTTAGTATGGATAATGCACACGTAATATAACAATTTATATCTCGCCGAAGGGGTTGAATTTTCAAAAATCCTATCTTAGCGGATGCCTACGTCATAATAGCGATCTGCATTACAAATTTTAGACTTATCCGTCCAGTAGTTTGAGCTGTGCGTTGATAGATCAGTCAGTCAGTCAGTGAGTGAGTCAGTCAGTCAGTCAATCAGTCAGTCACCTTTTCCTTTTATATATTTAGATTATCGATTGTACGTTTATGGAGCGATAAAATAGTCGATTGCTAGTCGCTTCCTCGTCAGCAGTGGAACAAGTGCCTTAATCTCAAGTGTTTCGGGTCTAAAAGACCCTTGGAGAAATGAAAATCGTATAACATCGCCGAGGGAAAAATTCACGCGAAATTGTTATACGCGGAAGTAAAAAAATTGGTTTTTCTTTTGTTTTTTTTAATACTCTAGAACAGGCTTGATATAGTGAGGAAAAATCCTGTGTTGATATTTTGCCATAGATTCGCCTCCAAAAGTTCGCAAGTGCATGGTAGGCTAAGTGTGGGATTAAAAAGTGTTATTTCTTGTACGACGGTACTGAACCCTTCGTGTGCGAGTCCGACTCGCACTTGAATGGTTTTTTAATTCTATTGTTGTTCCCAGCAGTTAAATAGTCGCGTCTGACCTACGATGCAGTGTGAGCTCGTGCATGTATTGTTCCACGTATACTGTGTACAAATGTAGCACTCACACTAATGCAGATGGCAAATGTGGGGTGCGGCGTTGGCTGGTGTGCTCCGCTTCCTCGCGTCGCGCGCCTCACTGAGGCCTACAAAATTCTATTGCGACGCGTTTTCCAGTTAACTTCAAGAACCACTATTTAATTCTAAATAGTTATCTCGACCTGTCGCGGATTATACTTAGGTATTTTAGAAATGAAACGCATTTATTCCGTCAGAGCATCTCGGGGGTATCGGAGGGTCCTTTAATCGCGCCAATAACGGAGATAAGCGAGCAGCCCCGCAGGACTCCAGAGCCGATTGAGAAAAAACCAATTGTACTGGATAGTAATTTAGTTAAGTAACACAGTTACATTGCGTTTAGGAATAGAACGTTTAAGAACAACAATTAGTAAAAGTAGTAGTAGTCGAAATTCCACGGATAAGTACGAACTACGAAGCGAATTGTCTCCTCTTCTGAGCACAACCTAATTTTAGAGTATTCGCATGCTCTTCTTACAAATGTAATATGAAAAGGACAGACACAGTTTGACAGTTCTAAATTTAATTTTTAGATGGTAATACCCGTGATTTTAGCGCGCAGTCGCGAACCTACTGTTTAAAATTGTATTGTGCACTAAAATTTAGAATCTTTAAATGTGAAAGTCATGTTCCGTTCCTTTTTTAGCATTAGTAAAAGGAGAAGGATGCAGATACTCTAAATTTAGTTTAGAGAGAGACTAGAGAATCGGGGCCAATTGACTGTAGTTATAAAATCACATTATTTTATTACCTACTACAGTCGAAGACCCTATTAATTAATATCATTTACTAGGAAATCTATACTAGGGAAGCTGTGATAGATAGTGGTTAGGACGTCCGCCTTCTAATTTTTTTTTATTTTTTATAAAGAATATTATCCATGTTAAATGACTAATATTCCCCTTTCCTCTCCAACTAAGCGTCAAGCTTGTGCTAGGAGTAGGTACGACAATAGTGCAACGGGCAGGGTTTGAACCGTCGACCTTTCGGTTTTCAGTCCACTCCTTTACCCGTTGAGCTATTCAGGCTTTATTTATATTATAACCGAGGTGTGTCATTACCCACAATTACAGCCTGGGGTCTCTAATCGAAGGTCGGGGGTTCGATCCCGGGCACGCACCTCTAACTTTTCGGAGTTATGTGCGTTTTAATTAATTAAAATTATATCACTTGCTTTACCGATGAAGGAAAACATTGTGAGGAAACCTGCATGCCTGAGAGTTCCCCATAATGTTCTCAAAGGTGTGTGAAGTCTACCAATCCGCACATGGCCACGCTGGCCATATGCGGATTGGTAGACTATGGCCAAAACCCTTTTCAGTCTGAGAGGAGACCCGTGCTCTGTAGTGAGCCGGCGATGGGTTGATCATGATGATGATGATGACTAGGAAAACATCGTAAGAAAACCTGCATTCCTGAGAGTTCTCCATAATGTTCTCAAAGGTGTGTGAAGTCTGCCAATACGTGCTTAGACATAGTGGTGGATAGCTTAAATTCTGAGAGGAGACCCGTCGTTAGTAGTGGGCTGAATTCATTATTAAAGAGAATAATTTTAAAAAATCATGATTTTCATTTATTTTTGACGACGTTGGGGTCCCAAGGTGCTGGAATGGCGACCTCGCACTGGAAGACGCAGCGTTGGAAGACCCCCCCACTAGGTAGACGGACGACATCAGACGAGTCGCTGGGAGCCGCTGGATCCAGGCGGCGCAAGACCGTGGCGTGTGGAACTCCCTACAAGAGACCTATGTCCGGCAGTGGACGTCTATTGGTTGATGATGATGATAATGATGATTCTTTATTAAAAAAATATATGAAAAGTCGCCTTACACCTACTTTTTCTCGTCGGAGTATGCCCATATTATGTATATTTATAACCACAATCACTCGGCCAAGAACGATCGAAGAAAAAGAACAATATTTTCGTATGGACTCCTGGCATGGTATTTCCGATTATACAAAAGTGCTTGTGTAGGAAGGGCACTAAGAAAATAATATTGCGTCGCACTTCCCCCTTACATGCATATAAACTTAAAATTTCCTTCCAACGACGAGAGCTTTCCATTTGCCTAATGTGTTTGTATTCTCCTTTCCGAAAATATTATAATATGAAATTGGTACGTTTTATTAAACAAATAGGGAAGTTCTGCGACTTTGGTCACACTATAAAGGGTGTAACCAGAACGGTAGCAAAAGGTATAGAGCCTCGATAGCTCAACGGTTAAAGGAGCGGACTGAAAACCGAAAGGTCGCCAGTTCAAATCCCACCCGTTGCACTATTGTCGTACCTACTCCTAGCACAAGCTTTACGCTTAATTGGAGGGGAAAAGGGAATATTAGGCAGCAATTAACTTGTCTAATATTCTTTATAAAAAAAAACTTAGCGTTATTATTATACTACCTAAACACAGTCCAATGCCAATAATCATTTGCCTTATCTTGTAGTTTTAGTGAGTTAGTATTTTTCAAACCCGCAATGTATAGCAAGCAAAACTTGGGTCAATGCCCCACCTACGGCATCACGCGGCATTGACTCCTATTTACGCGGAACATTCGTACATCGAACATGTGCAATTACATTATGAACTTTTTAAAAAAACAGGATTTTCTTATTTTTTTTTGCGTTTTTTTGTGGTTACATAATTAGTAATCATCAGTACCACCTGTCTTCGTTTTTGCTAGCGTTCTGGTTACACCCCGTATATTAGTCTGTTTAACACAACCTCTAAACTAAACAAAATCATCATCATCGACTCATCGCTGCGTCCATTATTGACCATGGGTTTCCTCTCAGAATGAGAAGGATTTACCAGGGTAATTAATATTAATACCAGGTAAATAAATTCCACCATGCTCGCCTAGTGCAGTTTGACAGACTTCATACACCTGTTATTTTATATATTGAATGATGTGAATAGTTATATTCACATCATTCATATAAAATAACTTGGTATTCATATCAATCGATTAAGTAACTTACAGAATATTCCTCTCACCGTCACGTAAGACAGTCGTCTGAGGCTATTAATACCTAATTTATGAGGGCCCTAACTCGGGCCATAACCGCGTTATCTGAGCGCGTTACTCAGAGATACTCCTTACTGCGACATTATGGTCAACCCTGAGCCGATATATTGCTTACCTTTTAGCGGATACGGCAGTAAGGATTTTTGATTTATATGGTGAAGAGTGATTTTCTTTCCTTGATATTTGAGCCGAAGTTGTCAAGTGTCATCCGTAAAAAAACGACTCCTCACGTACCAGTTTACAGTACACGGCAATAATTAATGTACATCGACCTTAAGAAGGAGATAGCACATTTGTAGAGCACTGTCCCTGTCGTTAAGACCGACAAAACGTCATATAAACGTCTATGAGTGACAGAGACAACGCTTTAACAAAGCCGAAATGTCATTCTAAATGTTTCACGTGACCCCTAGCCTAAATGATGATGTCTATTCAGGATCAAAACCGAGAGTTTCCTCACGCTAGTGCACTGAAATCAAAAAATCCTAGTCGTTTTATAGCCTACCTGGCGTCAAATGTAGCAGCTATAGTCAGATTTTTAAGTCCGTGGAATTCTGACGTTTCTTAATGTTACCACAGATAAAACAATTCCCACAAAAAAGAAAACTTTAAATATTGTACATCTATATATATAAAAGGAAAAGGTGACTGACTGACTGAATGACTGACTGACTGACTGACTGATCTATCAACGCACAGCTCAAACTACTGGACGGATCGGGCTGAAATTTGGCATGCAGATAGCTATTACGACGTAGGCATCCGCTAAGAAAGGATTTTTGAAAATTCAACTCCTAAGGGGGTGAAATAGGGTTTTGAAATTTTGAAGTCCACGCGGACGAAGTCGCGAGCATAAGCTAGTAGGTAAATAAATCAATTGCCGCATGTATGTAAGATCATCACTTGAAAACAAATCAACCGATTTGGCCGATTTTTTGTTGTTTTCGTAAAGAACAAGGTTTTTGTGAAATAATTCCTTAATAAATCCAGAATCCATTATCTAAGCGTGTACTTTTAGGCACATCATTAAAGATGATTAAAATTAAAAAGGAACTAAAAATAAACTTACAAATGTTCAACATATAAGTCAAGATTACGTCCTCAAATCAACCGATCCCATTGCTGCCAGTTTCCACTTTCCACTGTTAAAGATTGCAGCCTATATTTTTAGTGCGAAGTTATATCTTAGGACTTTTTATATTGATAGGGATTTAATGTACTTTGGGGTAAAATCGAACTTCAGGTGGTGGTCACACTGTGTTTCATACAAATAACTTTCCTGATGTATAAAAATGACAACGTCAGAATTCCACCGAATTAAAAATCAGAGTATAGTCAACTTACCATATAGCGCGTACATTTTAAGTACTCACTCGCCATTTTAGCTCTAAGTGTCAATGTAATTACATTGCTAAATATATAGCTAAAATGTGTTTCATGTCAAAAGTACGATTTTAGTCTTAGGTAACTTATAGAGTATTTTTCTTACCGTCACTTAACCATGGGGAAGTACATCTACGTATGTAAAAAAGGTGCAAATCACTTTGCGGAATATAAAATTAGTTTGAACAGTAACAACAACGAATTTCGTAATTAACTTCATACAAAACTACCACAACAATGAAATGGTTCGGTTCTAAAAATAGAACTCATCGATAGTTATGTATCGGAACTGGAAGCTGGAACATTAATTACAGTGAAGCCACAGAGTACAAAATTTTTAGAGCAGAGCAAAGTATAATAGTATAATAATATTGTAAATTGATCACTTGAAAAGAGCAACCGCCGAGTTTCTTGCTGGTTCTTCTTGGTGGGAATGGCATTTCGAACCAGTGGTAAATTAAACTTGTTGACGATTCAAAAGGACTTGTAAAAGTTTACTTGAATAAAAAAAAAATTCTTTTCTAATCTAAGAATGACTCTAATCTAAAAGTGAAAATGAATGAGCGGGTGGTTTCTAATGATAATGCCATAGGAAATTGGAACTGGTGTGCAAACACTGCACGAGCAGTGTCTAGTAGTGTGTGCCACTACGCATATGTTTGTGTGTGTGAGCACACAAGCGTAAGAGTCTGTCTTCACCTTTTTTAAATACGAATATAAATGACCTTAGCCTATTTGGAGTTTTATAATCTTTGAAGCAAACTGTCAACAACTCAGTGATTCAATACTAAGTTTTAACGATGCGAACTCCAAGTTATAATTTAAATTCCCACTTCTATAAATCTTTGATCATCCAAAGCGCTGTATATCATCGATACGGAAAGTTCATATACTTTCCCATCATTAATTTATACATCACAATTATTTCGAAAATGTTTAATTTACAATATTATTATGACATGTACGCGCATTAGAGCGAGTCAAATCCACGCTTTTTTATCATTAAAAGTAATCTTCGATTGCATACTCTGGCGATACACGATCAAGGTTACCGTCAAGTTTGCAGCGGACTTGAAGCGGCGTCCAGTCAACGGATAGCCGTACTGGACACCACTGCAAACTTGACCGGTAAACTTGAACGTGTATTACCAGCGAAATGCTTTCTCTAGGGCTTATGTACTCAGTGGACGTAACCGACTACCGGCCTGCGTCAGGTGCAATATTGATGAACGCGAAATACTATGTCTCGTGCGGTCTTGAGATAAATCGCGTGCCATTTACAAATCTATAAACAAATTCCATTAGGTAGTGATTTCCATTATATAGTAATTTTACGTAACTATGATACCCTGGCAGTGGCGTGCAGGTCATAGAGACATAAATGCACTGCTTACCCCAGTTGTAATGGCTCAATGCATATTTTTCATTATGACCTGCCAGTAAATAGGTTCCTACCTAACTAATGCTTACCCTGGCTTCAAACACTGTGCACGCCACTGTACCCTGGTAGTTAAAACTTCAGCCTACCATTTGGGGGTCTGGAGTTCTTTTTTTTTAATTTTGTGAAATAAGCTTGCACTTCAAGACAATCATGCCTAATAAAAACTCCGACCAACATATTATACTTCATCATTGCAATGAGGTCTAGGCAAAGAAGTTGGAAGTACTACTATGGGTCTAGGTTAAAGAGCGCTTGCCTAGAAGATGCCTATTCACTCTTGCCTTGAAAGTATTTGAGTTATAATTGGCAGGAAGTACCTCGATCTCAGTAGTTTGCCAGCGATGCGTCGAGATAGGTTAAGACGTATTAATTTCAAAATTTTGCTCATTAATAAGATCTGCGGTATACATTTCAAATTACTAGCTACTTTGCCTATTGTTTCCTAAAACAGCTGCTTTATACAAACTTGTGGTTCCTTAAAGTTCTAAAACTCAAATAATAATTTAATTCTGTTCTGAGTTCTGAATATTAAGTTTTGTTTTTGTTGTTTTCGTCTTAATTATTAAGTTATTTTTGTAACGGAATATTTTAGCAAAATAAATAATATTTTGCCAGCTTTTTGCTTACAAATTGAAGTTTTGTTATAATATTATTTTGCTTGTGCCCTAGTAATAAGCAAGATATTTTTGTAAAGTACATAAGTAAGTAATAATGTTTTCGCAAATTTATTTTTATTTTTTTGTTTGTAAAATTAAGCCGCGTGGAGTTTAAATCATTTTCTTTTCTAATTTTCTAATAGACAAACAGCTAGACCTTCGTTATTTTATAAAAGTGTCTGACAGGGGTGTGCCAAGTATCTGGCAGTGCACGACGTGATTTCTAATACTATTCCGAAGAAAATATAAAAAAATAGACTTCATACTTTAACGTAAGATTTTTACACCTTTGTTACCTGTTATCTTCCAAAGCCACCATGATTCAAACTTCATAGTCGCTAATCGTTCTTCTCTGTACTGAGGACAACACACAAAGAAACTTTCAGCTTTTATAAAATAACAAAGATCTGACCCTCGCGGGCTCTCTCTAGGTATACATATATAACTCAAGACGGTATGTCATGTTACATTCGTATGTATTCACATAAGCCATACCTCAAACTTAAGAATTGCCTAATCACGGTTAACTACCAGAACACCAAATACAAACAAAACTAGCACTACAGACAGACAGTCAGATGGACAGACAGACACACTTTTTCATTTATAATATTAGTAATAAGAATAATTTGCGACAGGTCAAGGTGGCAATCGGGGTATGAAGCGGGGGACGTTCCGCACACCAGCACGTCACTCGCGCTCGCCCGCACCGAGTTAGCACGAGGACTGTGCGGGCGTGCGCCCCGTTCCCACCCTGGTTGCTATCTCGACCTGTCGCGTACTATAGTTATTTCATAGAAACCAATTATTTTGTCTCCCCTACCACAATGTACGCCAAAGCATTTATGCCGCGAATTGTTTATGAAAACCAAATAAAAACAAAACGGGCCATTTGTCATTATACAAAAGAATTAATTTTGGTGAGGGTGAGGGAGCTGTAAACTGCACGCATAAGAGTAGACATTATTATTTATATTAAACTAGCTGATGTCCGCGACTTTGTCCGCGTGGAATTAGGTTTTTCAAAATCCCGTGGGAGTTTGATTTTCCGGGATAAAAAAAAACCGGCCAAGTGCGAGTCAGTTCCGTACTACAGTCGTATTTTTTCGACAATTTGCACGATAATTCAAAAACTATGATGCATAAAAATAAATAAAAATCTGTTTTGGAATGTACAGGTATACCCACTTGATATACTTATCTCACTTCGAAAGTTGAAAATATTAATTATTAGTTCATGACCACAATTTAATTTTTTTTGTGTGATCTAACCCTAAGTTCACGGTTTTCAGATTTTTCCCCAAATGTCAACTATAAGATCTACCTACCTGTCCAATTTCATGATTCTAGGTCAACGGCAAGTACCCTGTAGGTTTCTTGACGAACAGACAGACAGACAGACAGACAGACAACAAAGTGATCCTATAAGGGTTCCGTTTTTCCTTTTGAGGTACGGAACCCTAAAAAGTAGCCTATGTCACTCTCCAGGTCTTTATCTATACCCATGCAAAAAATAACGTCAATCCGGTTGCGACGTGATTGAAGGACAAACCTACAAACAAACACACTTTCGCATTTATTATAAGGGTACTGATTTAAATTAATAATACACTTATTTTAACGAGACTAATATAACGCTTTCCCTTCCAAGTATGCGATAAGGATATGCAAGAGTATCTAGTAGGTAGGAAATGTCAAGTAGCAATAGTGCACTCGTGTGGTTTTGTTCACCTTTCATTTTCGACTATTTTATTATTTACCTATTTTGCAAAACTGTTTCTATATAATATCACCAACGATCACATGTCATCATATTTAAATTTTCAACCCGTTTCTACATGTACGAGTATGTCAATTAACTACTCATTATCAAATTTTATTATTTTAAACCAGTATTCAAACCTGCTCTTACTTTGGATTCCCCGAGTATAGATTTGCTTACTTGCAACTAGTGCAAAAAATTGGCTTTTATATTAATAATAATTTAGAAAAATAAACTGCAACGACAACATACAGAAAAAATAGACAAAGACATCAATTAGAGATTTACACTATGATCTCTGTATTCTAATTTTTGACCGACTGGTCTTGTACATCGGCAAAAGCGATCGTCAAGTACCGCTCGTCTCCTCAAAGAAGAGGTAGCGTACCCTTTTGGGGTGCTGTTATAAATCTAATTTAAGCGTATTAAAGCTGTCTTTTGGCTTATAAATCTCGAGCTTTTTGTTTATTTTTCCGAGCAATTCGCGACGTCGTCGCTTGACAGAGTGGCTTGAAGATATTTTTATTAGACTGTGTACTGAGCAGATAAAATCTAAATGTTTGTTGACTTGCATTATAATATTTTGTTTTTTTGGTTTCTTGCTTGTTAATCTATACTTCAGCAGTCAGGCTACAGCAGTCATAACAACCTTATTGTACCTCTCAACAAGGTTAACTTGCGGAGTGTACAGTGGTGTGTAGTGTAATTTCGGAATATTATAACGCTTAATGAGATTACGGAATTCAGATCCTGTAAATTGGGACCCATTGTCCACAATCACAGTCTCTGGAACACTATGGTTCAAAAATACAAAATTCTCTAGCGCTTTAACAACAGCGGCACCTGTGGCACGCCGTAACGGAAACAACATTGTATATTTCGAAAAACAACACGTCACCACAAAAAGAAATGTAAATCCTGATTTAGACCTAGGCAAAGGTCCGACTAAATCAGCCGAAATGACCTGAAAAGGTCTCTCGCAGACTTTAGGCTTCCCTAGCAGACCTGGATTGGCTGATGTCGTGTGTTTATACGCAGAGCAAGTATCACAATTCTTAACGTACTCAACCACGTCCTTATACATACCACGCCAAAAATATCTGAGGGATAATCTGCGATGAGTTTTGAACACACCAAAATGACCTGCAGTTGCGTCTGCATGGTTTTGTTGCATAATTCTAAGGATGTCGTTCTTGTGGACTACCTCTTTCCAGTCGAACTCACTGAGAAGCTGGTATTTACATTTACTGTAACGATATAGTTTATCGTTCAAAATACAAAAATTCGGAAAATTTGCTGGATTGATTTTACAGCCATTAAATGTTTTGTCATACCAGTCATCTACCAAAACTTGTTGACTAGAGTTATCATTACGATCACCAACTACATCTACGTGTATGAGTCTCGACAAGGTATCCGGAACTACATTATCACAACCCTTCCTATGTTCGATAACAAAATTATACTGTGATAATCTACAACCCCATCTGGCGAGTCGTCCTGAGGGATTTTCTAAATTTAAGAACCACTTTAGGGATGCATGGTCTGTGATAATTGTGACTGGCTTGGAACCAAAATAAGCCTGAAATTTCTCCACTGCAAAATCACAGCTAGAGCCTCGCGTTCCGTCGCGCTGTAATTCCTTTCGTTTTTATTTAGGCTCCTACTGACATACGCAATGGGATGATCGCAACCATCGGTTCTTGCGTTAGCATACCGCCAACACCATATGCAGAAGCATCACAATGTATTTTGAATGGTTTTTCAAAATTCGGTACCGCAAGAACAGGTGCGGTTACCAACGCATTCTTCAATGTATTAAATGCTACCTCTGCCTGTTCGCTCCACTCAAATTTAGGTGCGTTCTTTCCTTTACTCGTTAGTCTATTGAGTGGTGCAGCGATGGTTGAAAAATTCCTAATAAAGCGCCTGTACCAAGAACAAGTGCCTAGGAAAATCTTTACCTCCTGTGCAGTTTTTGGGGTCGGAAAGTTCAAAACTGCGGCAACTTTTTCAGGATCTGTGCGTAAACCAAATTCATCCACTATATACCCTAAATATTTCAAAGAGTTTCTAAAAAAATTACATTTTTCAAAATTTATGGATAGTTGAGCCATTTTTAGTTTATCCAGAACTCTGTTTAATAAAATTAAATGGGTTTCAAAATCAGCAGAACAAATAACAATATCATCTATATAACAAAATACTATTCCATTTTCAATATCACTACAAAAATTTTGATTAAATAACTGGTCCATTAACCTCTGCTGTCGTGCTGGTGCACCGCATAGGCCAAACGGCATGACTTTAAATTTGAATAACCCTCTACCAGGAACTGTAAAACTGGTTTTTTCCTGAGAGTCGTTAGCTAACGGAATTTGCCAGAAACTTGAACTTAAATCAATCGATGATAAAAACCTTGCCTCTTTCAAGCTATCTAGAATTTGTGGAATGTACGGTATTGAGTATGAATCCCCCTTTGTCACTGAATTTAATTTCCTGCAATCTAGGCAAAATCTCCAGTCTCCATTTGCCTTTTTCACTAAAATTGCTGGGTTATTCCAAGGGCTTTCACTCGGAGTAACTACGTCCATTTCCAGCATCCTATCTAACTCTTTACTTAAAGCTTCCTTCTTTTTCGGGAGAAAGTGGATATTGTTTTATTTTTATTGGCAAGGCATCACCGGTGTCAATAACATGTTCAATTAATTTTGTTCTACCCAATCCAATTTTCTCTGAAGAAATATCTAAAAATTTATTTACTACAGACTGGGCTAATTCTTTCTGTTGAGATGATAAGTTTTCAAAAGAAGTGATGGTATGAATTTGTTTATTATCAATCGCACAAATATTGTAAAATTGAGAAGGTGCCTTAATTAATTCTAAATTATCAAAAATGCCAGGGGCTAACTGAAATGTTTTCCAAAAGTCACAGCCAAAAATAACATCCGCTATTATAGAGGGTACTACAAAAAAAATTTATTATGTGAGTTACGGAATTATAAGTAATCGGAATAAACATATAACCCATGCAATCAAGTTTGTCTCCATTTGCCACTGAAAATGTGGTATCAATACTGCTATGCAATTTATAACCGAATCTCAAAAAAACCTTGTGCGCCTGGTTACCCAAAATTGACGCGCAAGCACCGGAATCTAGTAAACCTGTAATCTCAAAACCGTCAACAAAAACCTTTAAATATGGCCTAAAGTCTCGTTTATCCACTGAATACAGAACTGTGTCAGGTAAAAGGGATGTTTTGTTGTTAATGACCAAGTTCTTTACTTGTGTCTCTGCACAGTTCTTACTAATTAGTTTTTTGAATTTTTGTCCGGAGCGGGTTTACTAGTCGCCTTTTTACTACAACTTGGACATGTCTTTACTGTAAAGTTCTGACGTCCACACGAAAAACATCTAATAAATTTCGGAACTGTCCTGCAAAATTTAAAGGAATGGTTACCCTTGCCGCACTTGTAACATAGTTGTTTATTTGTTTTCGAAAAATCAGTGCCTTTACTTGTATCACCTTAGGTGCAGGTGTGACTGAAAGTGTGTTTATCTGTTTTGTCACTTGTTTGTAAGCAAACTCTGAACTTAAAGTTGCCTTACTGTTAGTAGGCTCAGAAAATAAGGCGGAACGCTGCCTCGCAGCCTCTAGTTTGCGACACTTTTCCTTCAACATTGCGACAGACTTAATGTCAACAAGAGCTAATTGTTCTGAGTAAAAGGGCGAATATTATGTAATAAAATTTGTAACTTTTGTTCTTCGGAAAGTGGTGTTGACAACCTTGAAAACATGCAAAACATTATAGCGAAATAGATAGACACAGGTTCTTCAGAGCCTTGTGTTCTTGCTCGAATTTCACCTAGCAACCTGTAGTCATAATCTACTGCATCAAATTCCTCTAAAAATAAAGTTTTCAATTCTGACCAAGACGAAACTTGACATTTGTTGCCTCTGTACCATAACAATGCTCGGCCTGTAAAAAGATGAAATGCAGAAACAAATAATTTTCCATCTGAAACGCCATAAGATCTTTTATATTCCTCAACGCGTTCGATGAAACTGCGCGGATCACCCTGTCCGTTGAAATTTAACTTCCACTTGGCAACATTTTATCACCAGTGCAGTCAACGGCGGTACTCTCGGAATCCAGTGATTCGTCGTGAGACGACTCATTGTCAGCATCTAATCTGGAAATCAAACTCTGCAACTTTGTATGTAATTCACTCTTCCTACTTATTAAGCTGAGTTCGGAACACTGTATTCTCAAAATTCTAAAGTACAAATGTGAAGCTAAAGCTTAGACCTACAGAGGGCATGTCTATCTTTAGTGTCAGAACACTTTTTTAATAAATCTTCTAAGTCTTGAAGTTTTTTAGTAATAACCCCTAACTCACTTTCAGAAGAGAAATCTGTCTCTAAAATTGATTCAGAAGGAATTTCCTGAATTAATTGTTTTAACTGTTTCTTTAAACCTAGCACTGTAGGTG